>NC_025689.1:1445353-1446737 GCF_000633955.1 Camelina sativa | reverse complement strand
CGATTTTGATTTTGATTTCGATCGAGATTTGGTTTCGATTTGCCAAAAGCCGGACAACGGAAACGACGAAGACAACGACGGAGACAAGGAAGGAATAGGACGGAACTAGCTAAGATCCTTTCGATTTTGGTGTTTATATTGCCGGAAAATGGAGCTTCGGCGGCAAGGATGGCGAGAACGAAGCTGTCGCCTTTTCCAGAAGAGAAAGAAACCCTAGACACGATTTGCTGCGAATGAAAGAAATGAAAAAATTAACCTTCTCTCCCTTATTTTTTCGACCAATCAGAGGAGAGGAAAAATATTAGAACACCCTTTGGATCAGTTCTGAACCAAGATCAAAAATATTGATCTAAGCCCACTGTTTCTTATTTTTATTATTTATTGGGCTTAGAATAGGGGGAAAGTTATCCCATTAAGGATGGCCTTATGTATAACATATTATTAAAACTATATAAAAATCAGATATTATGATTAACAAAATGATTTAATGTTTAGGTAAAAAGGCCAATTGGATCCATTATCTTGTCTACCCAATTTCAGTATGACAGTGCTTTCATTATGTGTAAAAATTGTTGTCTTGCATTATCCCAATAAGAATTTTGCAAGACACAAAACTGACCAACATCATCTCTTGCATGATAGTCTCTTAGCAAATAATCACTTGTACAATTATGTTAAACGATGTTAAATATATGAATTATTTAAAAATGAGGTAATAATGAAACAAATTATAAATAATTGATATTCAAATTAAGTTTCCTTTTTGTTTAATCATTTATTTATAATAAATATTCTAAGAGAAAAAAACATAAACGACAATTAAACTAGATATCTTAGAAAGCGGCAACTACGGTTTGTGGAAACATCTCGTCGGATAACTACGGTTTCTTTAGTTTGTGCTTATCTAGAGAGAAAGATGAGCCACGATGAACTATATGATGAACCAAAAAATGAGTGGCGGATCTAGCAAAATGAAAAGTGTTTGTTTAAAACTAGGTTGGACGCCGTTTGGCTATAGGATATTAAATCACAGACTCGAAGATAACAACTTTGTTTTTTTTTTTTGGATAATAGATGATACAGGATAGGCTTGCTGAGAATATAATTATAACAAAGATGAGATAAAAATTGCACACCAAAGTGACAGTTCCTTCACTCAAGGACCTTCACACCTGAAACATAAACTCGGCTTTGAATCACACTGCCACCAATCCAAAACCCCGGCATAACCATTAAACCAACCCTTGGGTTCTCTTCTTTTTCATCCACAACTATGTTCTTCACAACACTCTCCATGTATGAATCAGAGAACTCACTACCCTTCTTCACTTGGAAGATCTTTGCAGCTGGATCAAACGAGTACGCAAGCCTGTGCAAGATCCAT
>NC_025689.1:1407316-1443936 GCF_000633955.1 Camelina sativa | reverse complement strand
CTTGGGTTCTCTTCTTTTTCATCCACAACTATGTTCTTCACAACACTCTCCATGTATGAATCAGAGAACTCACTACCCTTCTTCACTTGGAAGATCTTTGCAGCTGGATCAAACGAGTACGCAAGCCTGTGCAAGATCCATATCGACTTTGCAAGTTTCAAGAAGGCCTGGTAAAACGCGGTCCTCGGGTGCCCACCTCCTGTCACGTAGTCACGCTGGTCTAGATTCCCAAAGAAAGAAGCTTCCATCTTTGGGTGGACCAAGATGAGATACTTGCTCCTACAGAATACACCAAAGTTGGAATCAGGGCTTGTACCTAGAGCATCTAGTGGATCCATGTCCTTGAGAGCAAGAAACTGGCGGAAGAAGGTGTCAGTGTCGTCATCAGCCATAACCGTAGTACTCTCTGAGTTAACTGAGAAATTCTTCTGCTGAAACCCACTGAACATCCTTTGGCAAATGTATGATTCAAATGCATATTTCTTGTGAGGCCTCTTGGCGTAAGCAACATCAGGTTCAATAGAATTGGCTGCAGAATCAAGATCCCATCCCGCAGCTTTCATCATGTTGATCAGTGGCTTGGAGAAATCATGCACAGCTTTAGCAGCAGTTTCGTAAGTAGATATGAAGAGTTCAGTGGTTAAGTCAGGAAACTGCAAATTGCCATTATCTCCACCAGAACCTTCGTTTGTAGACATACCCCTTAACTTGAGATTCTTCTCAAGCTTAAGTCGTTTCTGGTTAGCTTCTTCAATCTTCTGCAGCATCTGAGTGATCTCAGAATCCTTGTTCTGTATCTCAGACTGAAACTTCTTCACCATAACCTCATAAGTCTTCAAGAGACTCTGCTGTTCTTGAATCTCTGCAGCTAAACGAGAGTCTTGTGGAGAGACACAAACAGGTTTGGGGTTATTCTCTCTGTAAAAATGCTTCAGTTCTGAAAGATTCTTGAGTTCAGAAATGACAACTTTATCAGCTGCCTGAATCTTCTCAGGATCGTAAGGGGTATGAGCACTTTGAAGCTCGATGTAAGCAGATTTCAAAGAAGAGATGTTTCCAAAGAGATTGGAAATAAGTGCTTCCATAGCTTCTGGATTCTGATTGATAGACTCTTCCATCATTGGTTGAGGATGGACCTTTTGGTTGTTGTTGTTGTTGCTCTCACGGAGTTGGGTTTCTTTCAACCCACTTGGTAGCATACTTGAAACAACCAAACCAGATGTATTCTCTCTCTAATCCAAATTTGTCCTGCAATTTGTCTCAGAATCATCAAACTTGTGTTCATAGGAGACTCAATTTGAAAAAAAACCAGAAAACGAAACTAGTTCACAAAAGCAAATCTCTCGTTAAGACCTTCTTCGTTTTACTACAGATCTTTAAGTGAAAAATGTGAAATTTATCAAAACCCTAAAGATCTTTCTAATACTGTACATTCCCAGATAATGTTCTTTCAAAAATTTTAGCAATTTACAAAGAAGTACATCTGAATCGAGAGAGAAGAGATCGGAAACAAAAGAGATCACCTGGATTTGCTCCGTTTCAGACAAAAGAAAGAAGTTTCGCGAGACAAGAGTCAACTAAGGTTTTGATCAGCTTTCACGCCAAGTAAGTAGAGGAGAAGGAAACATCAAGCTCACGGTCGGATCCTTCGCCGGAGATTTAGCCGGAGGTGAAGGAAATATACAGAGAAAGGTATTATACTTTTTTAGGAAGTGAACGAATTGGTAAAGTATCTCTCTCATTCATTATTTCTTCTACTTGCTTTTAAAAGCCTCTAAACCAGTCAGAGGGTTTCCCAATAGCAGTGGTCCAGCCAAAACCGGAATTCAAAATCGGCTCGAATATAAACCGGATTGGGAAGCAATAATTTTCTCAAATCCGAATTTAGATGATAATATATGGGCATTGATACGAGCTGTGACGACGACACTGGTGAAACGAGTTGTAGTAATCTCTATTTTGTCTTTTCATTCTCTTTATCGTTCGTTAGGTAATAATGAAATTGTTACTATTATTATGTAACGAGAGTGCAGAGGGTAAAATCATCATTACGAAATGCTGCGGCTTAAAGAGAATTTTGAATTCAAAGATGGTCTCCGCTCTTATATAAAAGACAAAACAGAAGAATTACAATACAGTATAGATACGAAAAGAGGTTTTTCGAGGTGTTCAATGCAATTGTTCTGGTAGATTCAGGTGCTTGTCCTTGGGATTGCGCATAGATGGAGTCCTCCTTCGACATGAAGTGTAAGCATTCTCTTGTAACACACATTGCTCTTCTCATCAGCCATTTTGAAGCGAAAGAAGTGCAGAAGAGCCATTGATACTATCTTCATTTGCCTGTATGCGAAGTCTTTGCCAAGACAGATTCTTGGACCAGCCTACATACATAGTCAAAGAAATATAATATCTCTGGCATTAGAAAATAATGCCTTACTCTAGGCCACATAGTTTGTCAGCAAGAGAGTGTACAAACATGAAAGGTTATGAATTTGAATGGTGATTCTGGTTGGAACACGCCGTCCTTGAGCCATCTCTCTGGCTTGAATTCCTCAGCATCTTGACCCCAAATGTAAGTCATTCTCCCCATTGCATAGGCTATGTAGTAAATATTATCCCCTTTCCTCACTCTATATCCGTCTGGAAGAACGTCGTCAATTTCTGCACACCTCATGTCCTTTGCGGAAGGACCAAAAGATAGATTAAGAAAATCTTATAATGATCAATCACAGAAGAATGTTTTTGAAGGACTTGTTTATTTTACCACAGGCAGAGGAGGGTAAAGCCGCAAGGTCTCAGACAAGGCTGCATGGAGATAGTGCATTTGATCAAGAGCCTCTTCGTTTATACTTTCAACGAAACCATCTACATCGGTTGTTTTCTCGTGACTTGATGTCACATCTCTTATTTCCTGTACGACTTTCTCCTGAACAAGTGGGTTTATGCAGAGCATGTACAAGAACCAAGAGAGTGATGCAGCGCTTGTGTCCTTCCCAGCAATCATGAAGCTCAGAATTATATCCCTCAGGTACTTATCATTCATTTTCTCCGGATCTTTCTCACTCTCCACAAGAAATCTCGATAGTATGTCCTCTCTCACAGCCTAAAGGATCGACAAGCAAACCATTTCGTCAAAAGGTTTTAAAATGGTAAATGCAATCTTTAATTAAGAGACGTAAACATAAGAGAGAACTTACAGTGTTCTGTTCCTTTGCAAGATCTTTCCTTTTAGTGGTAATTAGACTGTAGACAAATTTATCTATAGTAGCAATGCTCTTCTTGAGCTTAGATTGTGATCCAATGTTGAGAAACCATTTCAGCTTCCAAAGTGGATCAATGTATCTTAAACTAGTTGCAACGTTACTTTCATCAAAGGCTTCCATAAACTCTTCCCCTTCTTTGCTAAGCCCATCCAAACATTGTAACTCCACACCAAAACCAACTTTAAAGATGGCGTCCAGTGTACATCTCATCAACATATCCTACAAAAACAAAATGGCATCCTTGAGTTTTTGGAAATAATGAGTTTTGGTCTGGTTAGCTTTGATTCTAAACTTACTTGAGCATCAAAAGCTTTTCCAGAGAGAGCAAACTCCGTGACAAAACCGACAAGCTTAGATGCACTTCTCCTAAAAACAGAGCAGCTAAAGTCTCTTAAAACCCTAGTAGAGAACTCAAAGCTCGCAAGCTTCCTCTGTTGTTTCCATCTCTCACCATCAACAGCAAATATACCATGTCCCAAAAGATCCGCAAGGTTTTCACGAGTACTTGGTCCTTTACTGTAGTAACGGAATCTTGTCTTGAGAATATGCTCCACGTTCCGAGGATCTGCAGTTAATATCTCGCTCTGTCCCGGACTCAAGAACCTGAAAGTAGGCTTTGTCCTCGCGATCTCAGTCTGGTAATCATACAACTCGTGGCTGTGGGAGAGAAGATCGAAGACCGTGGCGTGTACCGGAACATATCTCTTGTCGTTTCGTGATTTCCCGGTAAAGATTCTGATCGTGAGATAGATAGTGAAAGAAAGAAGTATGAAGATGGTTGTTACTAGTGTAACAGCTATGCTCCTAAAAATCTCCATTTGCTTCCACGCCAACGACAACGGCTACTGAACCAAGAGATAACAGATAGACAGAGAAGATATAATATTTTATATAATGGGTGATAACAGTTTATACGATGAAGATGATCTATGCAAGGGCCACGCATGTGTACAACTCTATGTGGTGGATACAATTTGGTGGGCTGTTTTCTCTTATAAGATTGAAAAAGAAACTTAAAACGACAACGTTTTAGTAAGTCACTAACTCACAATATACGTTAGTGGAGTAGTGTTCAAATAATAACGTAGATGAAAAGAAATAGCCATTGTAATTTTAAAAAAAAGGGAAAATAATAGGAAAAGGAAAAATTAGTAAAGAAAATAACAAAGAAACTAAAATAATAGGAAAAATGGAAATCTAACTAGGATTAGTAGAAAAAAAGAGGAAAAAGGAGAAATACGAGTCCCGAGTCCATTATCTATAAATAAATGTTTCACTCTACATTATTTTGTAACGCTCTCTACTTGTAAACCCCATTATCTTCTTCTTCTATTTATATTTTGTTGTCTCTGATTTTGGTTTCGAACCGATCATCATCTCTTTCGTTCTTTACTCAGTTGTGAATTCTTCTAGGGTTTGATCTCTCTCCTTAATTGAAATCTTTTTCTTCTTAACGCGTCTCTGATTTTTTTTTAATTTGTTCCCTAAGTTAAGTTTCTCGTGTCTCGTCTTGCAGGTGTGTGTGTTTTGGAAGCGAATCTTATGATCCGATCATCATCGCTTCCACTCCTGAATCTACGGTTTGATTTTTAATAAATTGTATTAGTTGCAGGGGATGGTTGTAGCTATGTAAGTTGACTTCTTTCAATACCATACGTGATCTGTTAATGTCTGTTTTGCTTGTTTCTAGCATCAACGGTGTTGGGAGTGTCCGGAAATAAGGGTATCTGTCTTGCTTCTTTCTCTTCTTTCTTTATCCTAAATGCTGGAAGGTGACGGTGATGTTGGTAGATTTTATAAGTGATATGTTTCTGTATCAGGATTGATTGCTTCACTGAATTTTTGTTAAGGCATTAATTGCATACTAATATCCTATTTTTGATCCTTGTTTATGTAGAGAACCGTACTCTGATTCTTAGATAGATAGTTTAATGTCAACAAGGTCGATCAGTGAGAATGAAGCAAGCAGAAGATTGAAATCAGAATTCCTTATCCAGTTTGATGGTGTGAATGGGATTTCTGCAGTGTTGTCTCCATCATGTGTGGTTTTGGTCTCTGATATTAGGAGGTCCCTTGAGTAGTTCCCCGAACAGCCCTCCTGCATCATAGTAAATCTCTGTTCTGAGCGATTCATCAACCTGTAGAGAACCTCTAGAAGTAAGTGAATCCTGATGCTAGCAGTGTGCAGCACAGCCTCCGCCAATTCCGATAAAAATCCATTAGATAAAAGACATGATGAGTTGAGAAGAAAAGTGAGTAGTGTCTAAAAAGGCAAACATGGATGGATACTACTTAACCTGAGATACAAAAATCTTGAGAAGTTCACAGCTGAGCCTTTAAAGCATTTGCTTTGGCTACAAGAAAACTAATAACCATATAACCATGTCTCATCATCTCCCAATTTACATGAGAAAGAAGTATGAATCCAGAAGCAAGTCAGGTCTTCTTGGTTGCTCCTGGAGCAACTTGCACTAAATGCAATGCCTAATTTAGCATTACAAAATGAAATCTGCTGCAAAATAATATCGAAGATCGTAGCAGTCTTTGTCACAGGATCAACCTCAGACAGCTGCAGTATCTAGAGTTAAGAAATTACGACAATGGGTTGGGTTCTAATATTGTGACATGAAATAGAGAGAATACCCTCAGCTTCCGTAGGAGTAACGACATCGCTCCCCTCTCCCTTTGTGTGTATCGCAATCAATCGAGCAGAGAGAATTAAGCCAAAACCGAAATTGATTTCCAATTGCAGTGGTTCAGCCAAAACCGAAATTGAAATCGGTTTAAATTTTCGGTTCGGATTTAAACCGGGATTGGGCATATGTATTAGAGTTAATTAAAAGAAATGCCATGAACAGTAAAAAAATTTAGTCAAAATGCCACTTTATTCACTTCTTTTCCACAATGCCACAACTCTCATTTAAAAAGACAAAAATGCCCCTTGATGAATACTATGCTGCTGATAGACAAGATACAGATGACGGACAAGATTAAGATGATGGACAAGATATGGATGATTGATAAGATGTCGATAATGGACAATATGCAGATAATAGACAAAATGCAAATGATGGACAAAATTAAGATGATGGACAAGATTATATGGAGAAAGATGCCGGCGAGAAACTCAATTCTCCACTCTCATCCACATCATCCTCTTTTGGTCCACCATCCTTGACATCCTCTTTTGGTCCACCATCCTCTATGCTATCACTTTTTCCATCATCCACATGTTCTTTTGGTCCATTATCCTCCACATGTTCTTTTGGTCCACAATCCTACATGTTATCACCTTATCCATCATCTTCCATGTCATTTTTTTCTTCATCGTCTTCTCATCCTCCTCCCTATCATCTTGTTCATCATTTTCTGTATCATCTTGTCCATCATATGCTTCTTGTCCATCAACTGAATCTTGTCCATCAACTGCATCTTGTCCATCATTTTCATCTTGTCAATCATATTTATCTTGTTCGTCATATTTATCTTGTCCATCAACCGCATCTTATCTCATCCTTCTCCCTATCATCGTGTCCATCATTTTCTGTATCATCTTGTCTATCATCTGCTTCTTGTCCATCAACCGCATCTTGTCCATCATATTTATCTTGTCCATCATCTTATCCACCATCTTGTCCATCATTCGTACCTTTTCCTCCAAAACCATGAAAGAGACACAACTTTCCCGCTTCTTTGCTTCATTATTATCATGAGGGCAAAATCGTCTTTTGACATTATGCCATAAAGTTGTTTTTTGGCATTTTCTTTAAGGTTTTGAGAATGTGGCATTGGTGAAAACTTTTTTAGAAAATGTGGCATTTTTGGCAAAAATCCCTATGTATTATCGTCAGATTTAGTTGTTTGATGCTTATATGATTTTAAATTTCTAATCATCCAGAGCAGTGGAAGAGTAATGTTCTTAAGAATCTGGCTGCAAGCAGAATGTACAATATATGTTTTTTTTAAACAGATTTATAACGACATTAATCGAATGTTGAAGTGGGTTAACACTTGGTCTCAGGAAAATAGGCTTTTATGTTACCAAAACATGCATTTACAAAGTGAGCTTTGATCTCAAATGGTAAACAAGAACTAACTTAAACCCGCTATTGAGCACTAAACAGTGGAAATTAAATGATGTGATTAACAAAAACCAGAGGATGAGATATGTTTAGCCTTTGAACAATTGCCTATGAATTAACTTAAACCCGTTTTGGTGCACCGTGGACTTATACATATAGCATATCCGTAGAATTTTTGCTACTAACTAATCGATTTAATACGGTTTTATTTTATTATTTATTTGTTTACAATTAAATGGTTCATGATTTTTTTTTTTTAAAAGTAAACAATTATATTATGATTCATAACGATAGATATAGATAGAGTAGATTCATTCCATTATTGAATCTTTTGTTGATTCTTTTTTGGCAAAAGTTTTAAAGATTTCAGCAAACTTCTCACTAGGGCATCATCTTCTTCGGATTTCATCGTCTTACGCAGATCGGTCAGCAAACATGCATTTATGTTGTAAGCTAACCATCGTTGAAATAATGATTAATTTTTTTTTTCTATATTTATTTTCTCATAGGTTATTTGTGTTACCACCTTATGTCTGATCTAATCACATCATAAAAGCACTCTCGTTTATGATATCAATTGATCATAGTCAAAGTGAAAACTTTGTACATAGAATTAAGCCAAAACCGAAATTGAATCCAATTGAAGTGGTTCAGCCAAAACCGAAATTGAAATCGGTTTAAATTTCCGGTTCGGATTTAAACCGGGATTGGGCAGCAGCCTACTCGCAACCCACGCCTGTTGTTGTAAAACTCATCTTCTCCGCACAGCTCAAGTTAAGTTCCCCGTCTCTCTTTCTTTGGGCTCGCAGTTGAAATGGTTCGCCTTTTTTTTACACTTTCTCCGACGATTTCTCGATTCAGTATATATCCTGGAATCTCCGTATTAGCAGCGACTAATCCTTCTCTCAGATTACGAAAACAACAACACCATCAATTCAAAACCAAAACCCCGACTTTACCGTTAGCTTCTCCATCATCATCATCTTCACCCAATTTTAAAAGGACGCGTTTTTATTCAACCGGATCAAGAAATTTCTCAAATTCGAATTATGTTGATGATAATTTGGTTGTTCTGGGTATTGAAACTAGCTGCGACGACACTGCCGCTGCTATCGTAAGTCCTGTTTAATCACCATTTCTTCTTTTCTTCTTCTCCTTATCTTTTACACTTATGTGAACTGATATCGGTTCATTGCTTGAATTTTGTGTGTGGGGGGTTTTAGGTGAGAGGTAATGGTGAAGTTCTTAGTCAAGTCATTTCTTCTCAGGTAAAAAGATCAGTCCTTTTTCTCTTATTATTATCAGCTACAGCTATTAGAAGATTCTTTGGCGTGCATTATGTTTTACCAGACTCAACACTAATGTAACTTGAAGACATTGTTTTGTCTGAGAAACCCCTTTCACTTCTTTTTAACTCTCTCTTTGGAATTCAAAATTTGTTTCCTTTATATTCTGTAACTCGTCAAGTTTTCACATGTTCTGATCTTTGGAATTGGCGACATAAGGCAGAACTGCTTGCCCAATATGGAGGCGTCGCTCCTAAACAGGCTGAAGAAGCACACTCCCGGGTTATCGATAAGGTTATTTACACTTTCTTTTTCCTCATTCAACAGCATTGCAAGTCTACACTCAATAATGGTCCAGCTGCTTCTTTCCACAACCTAAGATATGCGTAGGTTTCAGCATTCGGACATAAATGATGATATATTGGTTGCAGGTTGTGCAAGACGCGCTTGATAGAGCCAATATGACCGAGAAGGATCTCTCTGCTGTTGCTGTTACCATTGGACCTGGTTTGAGCCTCTGTCTACGTGGTAAGTTGGAGAAACAAGTATTCACTCTTGTACTTTGAAATAACTAGTGTCGTTTGAGTTCTAACTAGGGTTCAAGTGTTTCTTTCTGAGTCATACAGTTGGTGTACGGAAGGCTCGAAGAGTTGCTGGTGAATTCAATCTCCCCATGGTTGGGGTGCATCACATGGAGGCTCATGCCCTTGTAGCTAGGTCTTGCTTAATATGCTCACTTTATGTTTTTGCTCGCATTTTGAGTTTTGTGAATTGCTCATCTGCTTTTTTCTTTGTCTTTGTAGATTAGTGGAACAGGAATTAAGCTTTCCTTTCATGGCATTGCTTATATCAGGTACATTGCTTATTGTTTTCTAAAGCAGAAAAAATTTCGCAATGGTATTTAGGTTTTGTCTAAACAGTGCTGCCCCTTTTTCTGTCTAGGAGGGCACAATGTTCTTGTTCTCGCTCATAAGCTGGGTCAGTACACACAACTTGGGACTACGGTCGATGATGCTATCGGTGAAGCATTTGACAAGACAGCAAAATGGCTCGGCCTTGATATGCGTAGAAGTGGCGGACCAGCTGTTGAAGAACTTGCTCTTGAGGGTGATGCCAAATCTGTTAAGTTTAATGTAAGTGAAACTAGTTTGTCGGTTACTTAAACAACTTACTTATTCTTGTTCTACTCTCAAAGTCAGAATCAAATATGTTACATTACGATGTTTATCAGGTTCCAATGAAAAATCATAAAGATTGCAACTTTTCTTATGCTGGTTTGAAGACACAAGTGAGGCTAGCCATTGAAGCCAAAAAAATGTAATCGTTTAAAGTAGTTAGATCTTATAGTCAGCTTAGGAAGTTGTTTCTCTGAGTTATGTTGCATATGAGGAAGCTTTGTGTTAACAAAAATAATGGTCTTTTGCTGGATGTGCAGCGATTGTAAATGTCCCCTCTCTTCTACAACAAACGAAGACAGAAGAAACCGTGCTGACATTGCCGCTTCTTTCCAGGTACACCAAATCAATCAGTGTTTTGATGTTCTTGTGAAATGCTGATCTCTAAACATGTTCAGTTTATATGAACCAGCGAGTAGCTGTCTTGCATCTTGAGGAAAAGTGTGAGCGAGCAATAGACTGGGCATTAGAACTAGAGCCTTCTATAAAACATATGGTGAGGCTTAAAAATGAGGAACAAGAAATCTCTGATTTGTTTGAACAAACGCTTCTAGACTAATATTGACTAAATCTTCAGGTAGTCTCTGGTGGTGTTGCTTCAAACAAGTATGTACGACTTCGACTCAATCACATTGTTGAAAACAAAAACCTGAAACTTGTTTGCCCTCCTCCTAGCCTTTGCACAGACAATGGTAAACAGAGCGTGAGATTCTCCTGTCTGATCGAATTAGATATACAGAGAAGAGAAATTAACAAATTCAATAATCTCTCCAGGAGTAATGGTGGCTTGGACTGGTCTTGAGCATTTTCGTGTAGGAAGATACGATCCACCTCCACCTGCAATTGAACCTGATGATTACGTGGTATGTCTTTTAAGCAAAGCTCTGTGATACTTCTATTATTTAGAAAGATGAAAAGTTTCTAACTTTGTGGGTAATGAATGTAGTATGATCTTCGACCGAGGTGGCCTCTTGGAGAGGAGTACGCGAAAGGAAGAAGTGAAGCTCGTTCTATGAGAACTGCTCGAATTCACCCGTCACTTACTTCAATCATCCGAGCTGATGATTCTCTTCAACAACAAACACAAAACGTAGCAAGAAACATAGTCTCATAAATTCCAAACCTTGTAGCTTTATTCGTCTCTCACTGTGTATATGTAACCGAGTTAACAAACGCTATTTCCGGTTAATTATTGAATCAATTTCGTTCGATTATTTGTCCCGGTTAACCTAAACCGTGTCCGGTTCATTTTACTTTTTTTTTTTTTTTTTTTAGTTGGCGCCAACACACACACACTCTCAATTGGGGCGGCGCAACTCGCCGGCGAAAGCGAATACAGTCATGGAGGCATGGAGGTTACCGTTGTCGTCTTCGATTAGAGGAAAGCTTATATCGGCCGGTTACACTAGTCTATCTTCGATTTCTTCCGTCTCTTCTTCTGATCTCGCTCGAGGTGAATTTCTAAATCTGTTCTTCGTATAGGGTTTTTAATTTTGGGGTCAATCTGGAATTGAAGGTAAATCGCAATCGATTACTCCTGGGTTGATGATGTTTAGGGTTTATATACACCTTGTTGTGGGTTTATGAGCAGATGCAAATATCACAGAAGATGAAGCATTTGAGATTTTAAAGTTGGTTAATCAATCCTCTGGATCCAGTTCTTGCAATGGAAGCGGTTCTCTCATAAATGGTAAGTTTGATGAACTCCTTTGGAACTTTGTTGGGGTTTTTATTCTCCTTCTTCTTCGTATGATGGATGATTCACTAAAGGATACGTTTTTGTTATCTATATAAACAAAGGAGCAAAGAACGCTTGGGATATGCTTCACGAAGAGGAGTCTTTGCCACGCATTACTACATCTTGTTCTGATCTTGATAACATCTTGGGTGGTGGGATTAGCTGTAGGGATGTTACAGAGATTGGTAACAAGAAGTG
The DNA here is from genome assembly GCF_000633955.1 of Camelina sativa. Taxonomy (NCBI): domain Eukaryota; kingdom Viridiplantae; phylum Streptophyta; class Magnoliopsida; order Brassicales; family Brassicaceae; genus Camelina; species Camelina sativa. Next base: position 1,432,194 of record NC_025689.1, on the reverse strand, counting down.
TGATCTTGATTGTTTCTTGTATTTTGGCAACAAGAAGTGTGATTCTTTCTATTCTTTGTCCAGGTGGGGTACCAGGGATTGGCAAGACTCAGATTGGGTAAATATTATCCGCTTTCTCTGGTTTCCTCTACTGTGAATGTATTGAGTTTTAGCTCTTAGGTTAACTTCGATTTTGATTTGTTAGGATCCAGCTCTCTGTGAATGTTCAGATTCCTCGTGAGTTTGGTGGTCTTGGAGGGAAAGCTATATATATTGGTATGTTTTCTTTTAGTTAAACGAGGATGAATGACTTGGTTGGTTGTTGATGCCTGGGGATATTACAGATACAGAAGGTAGCTTCATGGTGGAACGTGCTTTACAGATAGCAGAAGCTTGTGTAGAGGATATGGAAGAATACACAGGATACATGCATAAACATTTTAAAGCAAATCAAGTTCAAATGAAACCTAAAGATATCTTAGACAACATATTCTACTTCCGTGTCTGCAGTTACACCGAGCAAATCGCTTTGGTTAATCATCTTGACAAGTTCATCTCTGAAAATAAAGATGTAGGTATATATACGAATATTAGTTCAACTCTGACATCCATTGATCTTGCTGCTCCAAGTATATTGTAACATTATTCGACGATCACTAAGACTCTGTTTTAATCTTTTATGATTGCAGGTTAAAGTGGTAATCGTTGACAGTATCACGTTTCATTTCCGTCAGGACTTTGATGACTTGGTCCAGAGGACTCGAGTGCTCAGCGAAATGGCTCTTAAATTCATGAAGCTTGCCAAAAAGTTCTCACTTGCGGTAAGAATGTCTGCAAGAATTGATCTGATTCACAAACACATCCATGATTTAAAACCGAATTCGCTTAAAGTAGATGTTCCATCCATAATAGACTCTTATAATCCAAAGGTTCCATAATAAAAGTGTTATAATACAATCTCAGGTTGTATTACTAAACCAGGTGACCACAAAGTACACTGAAGGCTCGTTTCAACTAGCTCTTGCATTAGGTAAACCAAACTCAAATCTTCTGTCTCTAGGTTGCTATATAATCATCAGCACTCATTTTGTAATGATTCTTAAATGTTCAATCTTGTGCTGTTTTCAGGCGATAGCTGGTCTCATTCGTGCACCAACCGAGTCATTCTGTATTGGAACGGTGATGAGCGTTACGCCTATATTGATAAGTCCCCTTCACTGCCTTCAGCCTCGGCTTCATACACAGTAACTAGTAGAGGTCTGAGAAACTCATCCTCAAGCAGCAAAAGAGTTAAGATGATGTAGTAACACACCACAACACAGTTACAAAGTACATCTGTACATGAGTAAGCTTTCTCCGGTTTAGTTTTGGTTCGGTTCTTGATTCGATGGAAGTGCATGATCTAGACTGGTCAATACCGGACTAAATAAATAATTGTAAGTTTGTAACCTTCAAATCTAAAGCAATTATGTTCTTCACCAACCCTTGCTTGTCATGAGTCATGACCATGGCTTATTGGCTTTTGCTTTGCGCACCACCAATGCCGCATTGTCAATCTTATACGTATAATATACTTTTTCAGTTTTTTGACTTGGAAAATTGAACCAAAAAAAAAGTTATGTTCGATAAATGTTAGAGCCATAGAGGATCATAGCCGTCAAGTTTGTGTCCTTTTCTGAATCCAACGGTCAGATTTTCTTTAGCTTGACGAGATCTAATTGGTTGATTCATAATCTCTTCGTCACCTTTTTTTTTGGACAAAAATGTCTTCCTCACCTAAAATGAGTTTTTTCTTCATTACTCACTCTTATTTTTTTCTCACTTCTCTCAATTCACAAGATAGAATCTACGTTCTTTAGGCACTCTCTCAAAATGGCTCCAAATTGATGTTTGTAGATTAATTTAAAATATCAATTAGTAAAAAATTACTATGCATGTTTGTATAATTCCAAATCTAATGATTTATACAATTTTCAAAATAAAATCTTTAGTATTTCATGTATTGTTACAAAATATATATTGTTAGGCATAAAAAAGAATAAAATCTTGGTAATTTATCACATTTAATAGTAATTTCCGAGATTTGTTTGTGCAGTTAAAAAATAAAATATTACCTAAACACATGTCATATTAAAACACTTTCACTAAACATATTCAAAAATTAAAATAAAAACAAACAACAAACATAACCATTTCATACATAAAATTACAAAATTAACAATATAAAACTTACAAAACAAATGTTTTTTCAAATCATCATATTTAGCATATGATTTTATTGCATAATGTTTTATCCAAACAATTTTTTTAAATAATCATATAAATTAAATTTTATTATAAAATTATAATATAAACAAAAAAAATTCAATTTGTGCTCTAACACGGGTCCTAATCTAGTTATATGTATACAATAACTACAATTCATATATTTTGAACAATAAATAATAAAAAAGCATTGTGAACGTTAACTGGCAAGAAAAACTTCCGTACACGTTGAAATGGCTATATTTTCAAAATAATTAATAATAACAATATTTCAATGCCGTGTATATATGAACATAAATTCATTTCATGTATGTAAAATTTACGCATAGCCGTTTGCGCTAGCTAGATGGGTAAATGTGGGAATTGAGTTGGTTAAAATAATAACTGATTCATTTAAATAGGTAAAATTTTCAACATCAACCAAAAAATTCAATGCTAGCGTAAATCCATTTCTCTCCATGCAATAAAAGTTATGCATATAGCCGTTTGATGGCTAGCTAGATAGATGGGTAAATGAATGGTGGTTACAATATTAACTGTTCCATTTACTATGGGGCTTATGGTGAAGGTGTGATGATGGGGCTTATGATGAAGGTGTGGAAAAACGGTGGGTTGGAGAAAGTGATGGCCGTCTGAGCTACATCAAGTTTGAATATTGCAATGGAGACGTCTGGGTACCCTCAGTCTCGCAAGTTGGTGGACTTGATGGATTTGAGCGCATTAAGGATTTGATAACTCATTCCCACGGAGAGGAGCCACCAGAAGAACCAAAAGAGGTATATATGGTTCATTTCTTGATTCATTTCCTCTGTTCCTTTTTTTATTTTAATGAATCCCGTATTTTGTTTTCAAAGAATTGCTAAAGGTTTTTCTTTCTTTATTCTACTTGTAGTTTGCGATGCTCGATGATTATTGATCATGATGAACATATCATTCGCTATGGAGGTTACCGTGAAGAACCGAATATAGATGTTGATGATGATGGCACAATTTTTGTGCATACACAGTCAGTTTTCACATATTCGGTTCGTGCTCTCGTCTCTTAATTAGTTCCCAACTTATATATACTTATATATATATAATTTTGTTTTAATTTTTTTTCTTCTTCTTGGTAGCTTGAGGTCGGTGCTGATGATTTTGTCACCTCCGTTGAAGTTGGCATGTCAAATTATCTTGGTTTTCTTTCCATAGCTATGCTGAAAATTAAGACAAACAGGGAAAGAGCTCAAGTGTTAGGATACGATCCTACTGGCCCAGTGAAATATGCCAAAAGGCTCATTTTGCACAAGAGAGGTCATAAGATAGTGGGTTTCTTTGGAAGAGGTTCGGGGTTTCTTGAAGATATTGGTGTTTACTTTGAGCCAATTAATGGTGAATAAGCCTCTTTTCCTTAGTATTTGCTTTTCATTGCTACTCTTATCTTTTTTCTTTGTGTCTCTATGTCTTAGTCTCTGTCTTTGCTTTTTAAATGTATCTCTATGTCTTAGTCTGCTTTTCCTATTTTGTATGTCTCGGAACTTCGTTTCTCGTAATGGAAGTTAACAAACAGGGCCGATTCTTGTATTTTGGTGGCCTAAAGCATATTTTTTATGTAAAATTTAATAAAAAAAAATTTCATTAAAATACTAAAATATAATTAAAAATATTTTAAAAAGTTATTGAATACTTTAACAATGTAAAAAAAATCTAAAAAATAATTAAAGTCAAGGAGGAGAAAAAACAAAAACTTACCCAGCAGCAGCAATGATCGATGTTCTTGTGTAAATTTATTTAGTTTTAGTTTTATTTGAAGAAGTTGAATATTTAAATATCTAGTAGAATTTAATATTTGGAGATTTTATTGTTAAAAATAGTAATTAAACAAAATTAATTAAAAAAATTTGACAACTCTAAAAACGTAAAAAAGAAAGAAAAATAAAAACGTAATAGATATAACTGTAAAAGGGGGAGAAAAACGTATTATAAAAAAATGCAGGAGAGAAGGCTCGAACCATAGTCTTGATATATATTTGCAAAACACATAGACATCTGACCTATTTAATCTTTTAAAGATGTAGCCCTCAAAAATTGCCTATAATGTGTAGCGTAAAGCAAATGCTTTGGCTGTTTTATGGGTGGCCCGGGCCTGTTAACAAAGACTGCTAGCTGCTGCTACTACTACTACTATCACTACGAATGGTGCAAGTTTGTCTGCTTTTTAGTTTTATTCAATTAATTAGCATCTTTAATTCGGTATCAAGCGAAACCAGACTGTTTATTTTATCGGTCAATAAATCCATATTGTCATGTCAGCATGGTCTAATAATTACTTGTGTACAAGGAGAAATGTGGACAAGAGACACGTAGCTTAGCTTAAGCTACGCAGATATCAATAGCCCAACTTCCAAAATCCAAAATGTCTAAAAGTATCGTTGTAGATATCATAAACAGTACTTTCATAAAGAAATATTATATCACGATTCACAACCATCAATATTAAATTAAGCAACCGCCATTAGACTATCGTAGATGCATGCAACCGCCTCAAAAACAATAGTAATGATTAGCATATATTTTTGTTTGGAACAGAAGTGACACAACATCTCTCACCTATAACGATGCCTAAGAGCTTCTCCAACGGGGCCTTTTATCAAACCTCTTATGTTAAAATTGGGCAAAAAATAAATCAAAAAACACAGAAAAGAATAAAAGGCAATTCTAATTTCGGATCAAAAAGAGGCAGCTCTTATTGATACGGGTCAGCTTCTTGTTCGATGATGTTTTAATACTTAAAAAAAAAATTATATCAACTCATTTTTCTTCCTTTTTCTCTCTCTATGTCCCGATAATATCTCTGTGAGATCGACCATCAGAACGATAATCGGAGGAGATGTATGGTTATCTGAGGTGATCAGACGTTTTAACATCATCTCCACCGTCGCCGAGTTTCAACGTCGACTGTGGTCAGCGAATCGGCCAGTCGATTCATGGAAAACGACGAGTCTCCTTCACCAAATCGAGGCTTATACAATTGTCTTTGTCATGGTACGTTTCTATTTTTGTTTGTATGAATTAGTTGTTTAGAGATTTGGGTATTTGATTTTGAAAATTAGGGTTCTTCATATCTTAATTTATTTATATGATAGGCATGATGATTAAACTTAGGATTAATGAAATTATCCATGATTGAAGATGAGTTTAGGCATATATTGTTTGATTCCATCGGTCTTGTCTATTGTTTGAGAGTAGGAGATTGGAATTAATCTGATCATCATGACGATTAAGTTTACTGGTTTGCCAGGTTAGTGTTTCTCCAGGGAACACTATCCAAATCGAGAAAAAAGAATGGTTAATCCAGAGACTAATCGTAATCTCGTTGCCAAACATATTATAGAGTTCATCTTGAAGGTAGTTTGACAAAACGAGTTTGATAGAGAATCACAGAATTCTACGGTTTCAAAAACATGAAAAAGTCTGATTTTTTTCTTCTGGTTTTTTTTGTCAGATGATGATGATGATACGAGAAGCAGAAAAGTCGGAATAGAGATGAAGAGACAGAACAGGAGAGGAGCTTTGAGTGTGATTAACCAGAATCTCGTTGGTTCAAAAGCTTATCCTTGCGTTGTTAACAAGAGAAGAGGTTTATCTCACTACATTAACTTATGTGCAGACCTGATTTTGTTTTTGGCTGAGTAAAGAGAGAAGATCTGAGATTGTTTTTGAATATGTGCAGACCTCAAGAAGAGACAAAGAAGGTGAATCAGTTAATCTATCAGTGACTTGTTCGTAATTTAACAGATACTCATCAAACATTATGAATTACAACTATCTTCTTTACTTGAAACAGCTTGAGATCTTGGCGTCGTTCTTGATCGAGCTTGCCCTTGTGGACTACGAAATGCTTCAGTATTCACCATCCTTGCTAGCCGCCACTGCAGTGTACACAGCTCAATCTACAATCCATGGCTTCAGTGAATGGAACAACACTTGTGAATTCCACAGTCACTACTCAGAACATCAGCTCCTGTAAGTCATTATTATCCATTTGCACAAAAGGAAATCCTAAAAGATTGATCTTCATAACGAAATCACATACATAAACTGATCTTTGAGTCGATTTGTGTTTGTTGTTGCAGAGAATGTTGTAGAAGAATGGTTAGGCTGCATCAGAAAGCTGCAACGGATAAACTAACAGGAGTACATAGGAAATACAGCTCCTCCAAATTCGGATACATAACAACAAAGTATGAAGCTGCACTCTTTCTTGTGTCAGATTCTCACTAAAGAGTAGAATTATGTTTTACTTAAAATAATTTCATTTCATAAATAATATTTTTTTTCAAAATTAAGAATCCAATAAGAGCTTCACCATTGGAGTAGCAAAATTTTAATTAGTCTTTCACAAGTTCTTATTTCCAAAAAGTACAAAATATATCCTTAAAAAAATTAAAAAACCTCAAAATAACATCCTAACCGTTGGAGAAGCTCTAATGATCTCTATGATCGATCGCATAGGCAAATTTCACAGCAAAAGATATTTTTAAAGATAGAGCTAATAATATGAAGCCACAAACATGCGAGCTAACCATCAATGATGGGACATGCTTTGTTTCCATTCTTCACTCTACGTCTCTACCATTAGGAATGGAACAAAGTTTGTCTGCGTTTTGGTTTTATCAGATTTATTCTTATCCTTATATTCGTTATTAAGTGAAACCGGACGACTTTGCTTATTTTTGTCGGTCAATAAATCAATTTCCTCAGGCTAATTTGAGAGTATGAAACAAGCAAAACAAAATCATAAATTCAATTTGATTTTACGATTGTGGCACATTTATAGCTTCAGTTTGATTTGAGAAAAGTATGTTATTTAATGATAATTGCTAATATTCTTGAAAACGATAATTAGTAACATTTAGGGGTATACATACTTTGATAGTTTGATTGATAACAAAATTGCACAAAAAATATTTGCGTATACAAAAAAGTTCATGCATGTATAGCACAGTAACACTTTCCAATTTGGCAATTTCTGTAGTGAAAAAAAAAGTAAACAAAAATTGAAACTAAAAAGAAAAAAGAAAAAAAAAAGACCGATCATCCATTGGAAACTTTCCATTTTCTAATTAAGAAAGAAAACGCCACAAAGAAAACTTTCCATTTCCGATCACGTCTTCTAATTAAGCGGTTTGCACTGAAACTTTCCATTTTTCTAATTAAGAAAGAAGTGAAAAATGCCTTGTGTGATATATATATATATATATATATATATATATATATATATATATGGGATATTATGTTTCTAGGGCAATCACTACCACGCCGCAATGCAAGATTCACAACCGTGTACATCACTTAACCTAGACCATGCTGGAAACTCCATGACAACCTTTCTTCTTAAGCTCACCTTCGAGATACTATCGAGGCTTCCGGCTAAATCTGTCATGAGGTTCCAATCCGTGTCGAAGCTGTGGCTCTCTACCATCCATAGTAAAGATTTCGCCGACGCCTTTCTTATCCAGTCTCCGATCCGTGTCGAAGTTGTGGCTCTCTACCATCCATAGTAAAGATTTCGGCGACGCAGTGCCGGCTTAAACATATTACATGCTCTGGACAAACTAAAAAAAAATGCCCCTTAACCTATAGAAAAATTTACTCTGTTGCAAGTTGAACTTGTTTTTGTTTTTTTGTTTAATTAATTGGTCAGGTGTCGTTAAGTTTAACTTAAAAGAAAATTGAAATTAACGGAAAGAATTTCATAAATTTGCTATAGGAAGGTGTTTCACTATGTTTATGTTAATTTAACTCTAGTCTCTAGCTATATCTCCCTTATATCAGACTTAAATAGAAGGAACGAAAGCGTAGCCGTAGCGTGTGCCGGTTGCTTGGAGAACAAACTTCGTATACAGCGAGAGTTGTGAACTCCATTTAAATTATTCGTAAAGAAAATTGAAGATTACTTACGATAAGGTTCCTCACTAAGACTCTGAATAACCTTAGTGAAAATTGCATTATGATCACTAATAAGACTCTGTTTTAATCTTTTATGATTGCAGGTTTTAAAGTGGTAATCGTACACGAGTGGTCTCAATCACAACACATCCATGACTTAAAAAATCGAATTAGCTTAATTAAGTAGAGGTTCCATCCATAATAGACTCTTGTAGTCCAAAGGTTCCATAATAAAGTGTCTTCCTCAATTGAACAAGTGGATCGAGTTCGCCATGTCCCGAAACGTTGAGAATTTGTCACTAGCATTCCCTCATCTTCATCAATCCCTCATCGACTACAGTATTCCTGATTTTTTTTACACCAATTCATCGGTTAAGCAACTCCATCTAGACGGATGTACTCATCTCACTACAAGTAGTTGCTCCGTGTCTTGGGCATCATTGAAGAAACTCTCATTGGATTCTTGCGATATCTCTGAAGAATCACTTGCCAAGATTCTATGTGGTTGTCCGGTCCTCGAAAGCTTAAGATTGTTTGGCTTCACGCTCCTCACTCAGCTTAAAGTTGTTGATCTCAGCAAGTCACCGCGTCTATTAGAAATCCATCTTTCCGGGGTTCAAAATCCATATATACATTACCTCAGATTGACAAGCAATCAGTACCCTGTTACCTTAGTTGATGTCTCGTCGTTAACCAAAGTTAAACTAGACTTTTTCTTCTGTCCAATTAAGGACCGGCTCGATGCTGATTTGCTTCAAGTCATGGCGCTAGAGATGCTAAAGAAGTTAAAGACTGTAAAGAAGCTTACTTTTGGGGAAAACTTTCTTAAGGTATGCTGATTGATTAGTTTCCATTACTTGTCTTGCTCTAGAGTTTCGTGATTCGGTATATATATATATTCACACTACTAGTATTTGATTGTGCTTTTGTAGATTCTATCCCTTGTCGAACTCCGAGGTGTTCCTTTTCCGATATTAAAGGCTCAAGTTTTGACGCTCAAGACAAATTTCTCCCAGTATGTAATGCATGGGATAGTAAGGGTGCTACAAAACTCACCTCAACTAAAGAAGCTAACCCTAAAACGTAAATCGAACTATGGCATCATACCGGTATGTTCACCTTGAACCACCTTTTTTTTTTTTCCTTGACCATTCAAGCTATTGACGAGCTTGAATCATCATCCTAGAACGTTTTGAGTTCGATGAACCTGAGATATTGATCATCTGTTTACAGGACAAGCATCTTGACTACTACTTGTATTCGCATAGTTTGAATCTGAATCGATACAGGATCCTTAGGGAAAGTTGGCCACTAAGGTCAAAGCATGTGTCTTTCTTCATGAAATATTTGCTGAAAAACACAAAGAGATTAGAGAAGATGGTCGTAATTGGACTGAAAGATGATCTTCAAGGAAGAGGTTTTGAAAAGTTGCTTCAAATGGTTCCAGTGCTCTCACACGACAACAATGTAGCCATTGTGTTCACCTAAACCAATCCGAAGTTGCTTCAAAACAGAGTATCTCATATCTTCTTCTTACAGCCAAATAAAGAAATTTCAAAATATGCTTATGTTTTCTTTGTATTTGATTTACTTCAAAATCCCATTGGTAATTTGGTATTCTGTACTTTTATGGTTGAAGTTTTCCTTTTCGCCAAAACATGAATTTCCATTTTGGTTGTCAAAATTTTCCTAATTTACATTTTTTTTACATCAATTTACTAATTAACTTATCATTTATCAATTCCAAAAATTCACAACTAAAAAAAGCCCATTAACTTTCTTAAGGCCCTATAGAAAATAACATTTCTCTCACCTACCAAAGAACAAAAGAGCCTCTCTCTCTCACCACCACTTGCTTTCTCGACTTGTTGACGTGAACACCTAACTAACACGTGTCATGTCATGATTGGGTATGATCAATGCTCTCCTAACCAGACCAGAATCGTAAGAGTTGGGTTGGTGAAAGATTTTGATGGATGCCTTCTTCTCCTCTCACCAACTCCCCCCAAACCCCCTAATAGTGTAAAGCCGCCAAAGTTTATAAATTTCATTTTCTGTAATCAGAAATTTAGACCAAAGCAGAGTTAAGAAAGATCAAATCTTTCTAACAACAAGTTTTCTCCAATGGCACAAGCTAGCAGAATCTGCAATGGTGTACAAAACCCATTCATTATCTCCAATCTTTCAAAATCCAATCAACACAAATCGCCCTTATCGGTCTCGTTGAAGACGCAACAGCAGCAGCCTCGTGCTTATCCGATTTCGTCCTTGGGTTTGAAGAAGACTGGGATGATGATGATTCTAAACGGCGGTTCTAAGATTCGTCCTGTTAAGGTTATGGCTTCTGTTTCCACGGCTGAGAAAGCGTCTGAGATTGTGCTTCAGCCCATTAGAGAAATCTCGGGTCTGATTAAGCTTCCTGGCTCCAAGTCTCTATCAAATCGGATTCTGCTTCTCGCCGCTCTCTCTGAGGTATATATATATATATATATATATATGTCTCCGATTTGTATCGTTTTTCTTCTAGCTTGAGGATGAAAGATAGAGACTTTACCATTTTGGCTGTCATGTTATAGGGAACTACTGTAGTGGACAACTTGTTGAACAGTGATGACATCAATTACATGCTTGATGCGTTGAAGAAACTAGGGCTTAATGTGGAAACTGACAGTGATAACAATCGTTCCGTAGTTGAAGGATGTGGTGGGATATTCCCAGCTTCCGTAGATGCAAAGAGCGATATCGAACTTTACCTCGGAAATGCAGGAACAGCCATGCGTCCACTTACCGCTGCAGTAACTGCTGCAGGTGGCAATGCAAGGTAGATTAAAGGAGTTGATGCTTCTGAGTGAGTTTTTGATGTTTATAGAATGGAGCTTTGTGTTGATATATTTATTTATTCGATCGGTTTATTCCAGTTATGTGCTTGATGGGGTGCCTCGTATGAGAGAAAGACCTATTGGAGATTTGGTTGTTGGTCTTAAGCAGCTTGGTGCTGATGTTGAATGCACTCTTGGAACTAACTGCCCTCCTGTTCGTGTTAACGCTAATGGTGGCCTTCCTGGTGGAAAGGTGTGATCTTACAAATGGCTTGTGTGATTTTGAATCTAGAAACTTACTTTATGAACACTTGTAGCAATGTGATCTCATCATAGCTTAGCTTGTCCAAGTTTCATTTATTAGTTTGTTGTTAGCGGATAGATCCTAAAGAAGTTGGGGTTGGTGTGAAATTGATTTCTCTAGTAGTGATTACTTTTCTTTCTCAGTTACCTTTTTGCTTGTATGATTACTTGATTGACACCTCAGACATATATTGCATTTGCAGGTGAAGCTCTCGGGATCAATTAGTAGTCAGTACTTGACCGCTCTGCTCATGGCAGCTCCCTTAGCTCTTGGAGACGTCGAGATTGAGATAGTCGATAAATTGATTTCTGTTCCATATGTTGAAATGACACTGAAGTTGATGGAACGTTTCGGGGTTAGTGCCGAGCATAGTGATAGCTGGGATCGTTTCTTTGTCAAGGGCGGGCAAAAATACAAGTAAGAGTTATTATTTTCTTCCTTACCTGAAATCACAAACCTTAGATTGACAATATAATGTAAAATGGTGATATGATTCAGGTCTCCCGGTAATTCGTACGTAGAAGGTGATGCTTCTAGTGCTAGTTATTTCTTGGCTGGCGCTGCCATTACTGGCGAGACTGTCACTGTTGAAGGTTGTGGAACGACCAGCTTGCAGGTACTATCTCTACTCTGAATCATCAATGATGATACTAAGTTTATAATGCAATTCGATCAGCTCAAACTTTTGTCTCTCTAAGGCTTTGTCAAGTTGTGTGAACTTATTTTGAAGAATCTAAACTCAAATTTTTGTGATGTCTCAAGGGAGATGTGAAATTCGCAGAGGTTCTTGAGAAAATGGGATGTAAAGTGTCCTGGACAGAGAACAGTGTGACTGTGACAGGCCCACCTAGAGATGCTTTCGGAATGAGACACTTGAGCGCTATTGATGTCAACATGAACAAAATGCCTGATGTAGCCATGACTCTTGCCGTCGTTGCTCTCTTTGCCGATGGTCCAACCACCATTAGAGATGGTAAGTAAAAAAAACTCTCTCTTTAGATTACTGTTTCTCAATATTCATGGTCACTTAATAGTTCATTCTATTTGGTTAATATAGTGGCTAGCTGGAGAGTAAAGGAGACAGAAAGGATGATTGCCATTTGCACAGAGCTTAGAAAGGTAAGATTTCCCCCTCGTTTCTCGGTTTATAATGCTCGTTCTAAGTAAATCAGTGCACAAATTTTTCCTCTTTTTGTGTTCAGCTGGGAGCTACAGTGGAAGAAGGTTCAGATTATTGTGTGATAACTCCACCAAAAAAGCTGAAACCAGCGGAGATTGATACATATGATGATCACAGAATGGCAATGGCATTCTCTCTTGCAGCTTGTGCTGATGTTCCGGTCACCATCAGAGATCCTGGTTGCACCAGAAAAACCTTCCCTGACTACTTCCAAGTCCTTGAAAGAATCACAAAGCACTAAACAATCGAAACACCACTGTCTTTACTTTTTCGATCCAATGCTTGCTTATCTGTTTTCCATGTTTCTTGCCTCTGTAACATTATTAGAAACCGAGAGTATTGTTTGTGTGTGTACGTACTGGAACTGAGTGAGATGCAATCATTGAATCAGTTTTTTGCTCTTTATACACTTGTATTTAGTGTTGTTATGATGGGGTGACCAAGCCCATTCTGTCCTAGCCCGTTTTGATAGCAACTCTGTATGGGAAATGTTTATTGCCTGATTACACGTTTGGACAAAATCGCATACAAAATATGCATCACTCGAGAACCACATCTCTTAACACATTCAAATCGCTATCACAGTCGAATCACATTGCCTTAAAATCAAGAAGACGGAGCTAAATGGGTATAGTATTGCATTGTCTTGGAATTTTAACAGCAATGAGAAAGAGACAAGAGAGTAGATCTTGGAGTAGATACATCTGAAAGAGGGACAAAGGCACGGGGACATGTTATGCCAATTCATAAAGGAGAAAAAGAGGACATGTTCTTGTCTTATGTAATCAAAATCCTCACATGGGGTCCTTGAGTGCCATTATAGCCTTTTTATTCACTTGTTCCTTTTTCTAATAATAAAAAGAAAAAAAAAAACTATCTTGTGATTCCAACAACCTTTTATTGTTTAGCCATTTTTAAAAAAGTTGGTTTATAACACACTACTAATACTAAACCATGATTTTTAACCCTACACACTTTGGCGATCACCTATTTAGAGAATTGGTTTCTTGGAAATGTATAGTAATTTAGAGTATCGTGTTTTTTTTATAGAGGAAAGCGCTAAAACCAAAGTTTGAAGAGCCCAAAATATCTTCTTACAGCACCAATCAAGGAAAACGAATAAACATAGGATTTAGGGTCATCTAACAACCAACCTTTTGTTCAAATTTAGAGTCATTTTTGCTTATTTAACAACTATCCCCGCAAAACAAACCTATTAACCAAAAAGTTGAAACTTTTGGTTCAAATTCAAAAACCTCTTTGGGATCAGAGGCTTCCCGAAAATCTTGGAGTATTCTTATTCACCAATCAAACAAAATTTCAAGTCCTCTTGAGAAGATTCAAACAACTTCTTACAGTCAAAAAAAATTTATCAATTATTAACAGAAATCTCCATCTTTTCTATTCATTTTTTTTTTCTAATTTAAATTCAAGTCAAACAGATCAAAATACCTGTTTTTGACTCTCTTCTTCTTCTTCCTCCTTGATTTGGATCTCTAAAATCTTCAATCCCCATGTTCTAACTTTTAGAAAATTTACAACAGTCTCTTTTTTATCACACACACACAAACTTTGATCCTCGAATATAAATATATATAATTAAAAAAAAAGATAATATTCGTGTTTCTCATTTTGGAGTCATAATAAAGAAACCTTCCATTTAATTTTAATCCCCCTCCAAGAAACCTGAAGATTCTCTAATAAGAAGAAGCTGCCATTAAAAGAGAAGAAGAGGAAGAAGAGAAAAAAATGTCGCGTCTAGACGAGATGATACCTTCAAGCCCAGGAAAGTTCAAGATGGAGAAATCTTCATACTTGCATCGTCTCAGATTCCAATCTTCTCTCACAAAGTTTGCATTTTTCTCCTTCTTCCTCCTCTGTCTCATCTCACTACTCTTCCTCCGATCTCCTCCTTCCGTCAACACTTCCCCTTCCTCCTCCTCATCCGATCCATCTCGCCGCTCACTCCGTACCAACACCTACGGAGGACCCGCTTGGGAAAAACGTATCCGATCCTCTGCTCGTATCCGAACCTCAACAACCAACGGAATCACAGTTCTAGTAACCGGAGCAGCCGGTTTCGTCGGCACGCACGTCTCCGCCGCATTAAAACGACGAGGAGACGGCGTAATCGGGTTAGACAACTTCAACGACTACTACGATCCATCTCTAAAACGAGCGAGACAAGCTTTACTAGAGAGAAGCGGTATCTTCATAGTAGAAGGAGACATAAACGACGTCGAATTGCTTCGTAAGCTTTTCAAGATCGTTACCTTCACTCACGTTATGCATCTAGCAGCTCAAGCTGGTGTACGGTACGCAATGGAAAACCCTAGCTCTTATGTTCACAGCAACATCGCCGGATTCGTTAATCTCCTCGAGATCTGCAAATCCGCGAATCCACAGCCAGCTATAGTCTGGGCTTCGTCTAGCTCAGTCTACGGACTCAACACTAAAGTCCCCTTCTCTGAGAAAGATAGAACAGATCAACCGGCGAGTTTATACGCCGCGACTAAAAAAGCCGGCGAAGAGATCGCTCACACCTATAACCACATCTACGGTTTATCACTAACCGGATTGAGATTTTTCACGGTTTACGGACCTTGGGGAAGACCTGACATGGCTTACTTCTTCTTCACTAAAGATATTTTAAAAGGCAAATCGATTTCGATATTCGAATCGGCGAATCACGGAACGGTGGCTAGGGATTTCACTTACATTGACGATATAGTGAAAGGATGTTTAGCGTCGCTTGATACGGCGGAGAAGAGTACGGGGACAGGAGGGAAGAAGAGAGGTCCGGCGATGTTGAGAGTGTTTAACTTAGGGAACACGTCGCCGGTGCCGGTTTCAGATCTGGTGAGGATATTGGAGAGGCAGTTGAAAGTGAAGGCGAAGAAGAATTTGATTAAGATGCCACGAAACGGTGACGTTCCGTTTACTCATGCTAATATTAGTTTAGCTCAACGTGAGCTTGGTTATAAACCCACCACTGATCTGCAGACCGGTTTGAAGAAGTTTGTCAGATGGTATTTGAGTTATTACTCCTCCTCCGGTCAGTCTAAAGCCGCCGCTAGATGATGATCTTTTGATTTCTTGTGTTTTTATTTTTCCTTTTTTTCTTCTGTTTGAGTAATTTTGGGGGATTGTTGTAACAGAGAGTGAGAAGAACACAGAGAGAGACCCATTCGGTGATTTTTAATTTAATTTATTTATTTTACTTCTCCGGTACGTAACTGTTGTAGTTGTTTGATTTGATTAAATAAAAGAGAAATCACAAAAACAGTCTATTCTTCGATTTAGAAATCGTATTTAGTTCTTCCACTACCTAGAACAAGACATAACATATCTGGAATGTTTAAAGTAGATTTGTAAAAGTTCCATGCCTCGAGCATTAGGCGTTTCCTTGATCCTTTGAAGTGAACGATCTGTGTTTTTTTTTAATAGTAGTGAGAATATGATGAAAGGATTCGTGATGGGTTTTTTTAAGGTTTAGGGATTTAGAGTGTACCTTGACATCTAATGGCATGCCATGAAACTGACCAGCACCTTCAGGAGGTGTCCAGTTGTATAGAGCACATGGTAAAAACAGCACTGAAGCTCCAGCTATTTCCTCTGTGAATGCTTGTGGCTTTGTAAATCTCTTTGCGTCAAAGGAAGGGTGAGATTTTACAACCCATACTAGAGCCAATTGATCACCAAGCATGCGCGAAGCTTTCATGTATTTGGCTTTGTATGCTTTTAGGACTTCTTCTAGAAAAACTTTCGCCCTGCATTCGAATCACATGAAGACAAAGCCATCAATATGCTGAGTACATATAAGTTTTAGTAGAGATACAATCAGCTTTTTGTGATCATAAACGCTGATTTTCATACCAGGTTCAGATACTGATTCCAAAGAGACAACGAGAATTTCTTTAACTAGCATAAGATATTCTATTTCAATTAAACAAGGAGAGAAAAGGATAGATGCAAACCTTAGGATCCCTTCACGTGTGCCTCTCACTGCTATAAATCCTGAATTCAGCGGCTGATCTTTATTGTTCCTGAATGTGAGTGCTAAATGGAAGCCTGGATGCTTGTCAAATATAGTCCCGATGTCGTCAACCACAGCTATATCAGAATCAGTGAAGATATAGTGGTTTATCCCACCCTCATTCTTCTCAAGCTTCATCACAAGAAAAGCCTGCAGAATCAAATTTTTAACAAGAATCATGACCCAATGAGCATTTGTTTACTCACAATAATTCAGGTACTTTACTAGACACAAAAAGGAAACTTAGGTTGGGTCTTAAGAAATGGATGATGCCATATAAATAGATAGATAGATAGATAGATAGATAGGCAAAAGCAACAAATTTATTCTACCTAGGTATCAGTGCGATTTTGCCCTTACAATGTAAGACCTGATTCTTTGAAGCATCAGGTTACCCCGTGAATAATCACCCCGAACAGGCTGTACCACCACATTGCTTTGTTGGATGGAGAGATCAGAAGCTGGATCAGTCAATATGACAACACTGCTCTTGGGCATAGTCACCTAAAAACCAGATTTGTATCAGATAGCAGACGCAGAAGTTAAAAAACACCAAAAAGTTTCAAAATTTAGAGGAAAACTAAGCAAGTTAGTTACCTGAATGAAGTTGGCAAATGCATTCAGAACTGCCATTGACCTCTGTGGCTTGCTGTAGGTAACATTCCCAACAACAGAAACCATATTGGAGGATTTCACATTATTTACCGTAGTATTATAAATAGTAAACACTGTGACAAAAGAAACACCATTTCCAGCACCAGACACTTGAGAAGTTGAAGTGTGAGTCTTGTTCAGAGCCTTGGTGCCTAAACAAAAGACAATTTACAACACTGTCAATCCCAAATTGCAGTTCCTAAACAATGATCCAACGTTTATGAAGCAAACCAAAACAAACTAAGTGTATGACATCTCATTCAAATGTTCATAAGACAAAAGTCCTGAGTTCTACATTCAAGGTATACTAAAACTATTACTCAGATCACTTTCTGAACACAAATCGAAGATGGTGATTGATTCAGATCTGTTGCCTATACCAAAATAGTGCTTAATTTACGAACTTATAGCAATTAGGTAGTGAGCTTCTAGCAAACCTAAAAATAGGAGTATACGCAAAAAAATCTAACCTCGGCAATGTAATCGATCCGGCAAGCCTTGACCAGCTACAGGACCGAGCACAAGGTGATTCGATTTCTTACTACGAACGGTTTGCGCATCGTTCCTCACCGAATCGGAAGAAAAATCAACAAGTGACGAGAGATGAGGAAGAACAAATAGCACAGGAATAAGTAAGAGAAACCGACGCCATCCGCTACAAGATCTCATGCTCCGATAATCTCTCCGGGAAGCCATTGATTTCGATTGCAATCGCTGATCGGAGGAGGATTGAGTACACTAACCCCGCCAGAACCGAGACGGATCCAAACTACGTGACGTTTGTTTATTTAACATCTAATTAACAAACGACGCGATTTTCTCTCGTTACTGGGCCAGAAAACGAAAGGCCCAATAAAAGTGTCCATTAAAACAATGGATTTGGTTCTATTTCTGGAGCTTTTGGAAACTTTTAGATCCTTTACGTGTCACAATTAGATTGGTCCGCGTTTCTCTCTCTTTGTTTTCGTCATCTCTCTCTCTCTCTCTCTCTCTCTCACACATTGACGGCGAGATAGGAACGAAACGGAGAGAGAAAACGAAACCTCCGAGTCTTCGATCCACCAGGATCATCAAATCCACCGGCGCCGTCACGATTGGCTACTCTTGTTCAACAATTCGGCGTTTTCCTTCATCAATCGAAGAGTTTTCTTCACCAAATTGGCTGGATGACGAAAACAAAACCGTTAAGAACCGTTGGTCAGTCTAGTCCTGTGCCATTGGCCCAGTAACCGTTGGTCAGTCTTCCTCCTCTCCACGACGCGATTTTCTCTTGTATTTTAACTAATGTTACTGGGCCAGAAAACGAAAGGCCCAATAGATATTTGTTGATTTAAACCGAAGTCACACGATTATGAACCGGTTTAATCGGTGATTATGGTATCAATGTACCACACTGGTCGGTTTTTTTTTCGTCGTCTTCAAGCTGTGACCTTGAGCACTATCTTCCCGAAATTGTCTCCTGCTTCTTCTTCTGTTTTCATGGATGCTTCACTCCCCAATTCTTCTAGAAAACCTAATTTCTCTTCCTTCGCTCAGTCTAGCCGAAGGTGAATCGAAAATTTTCACATTATTTAAAAACTCTCAACATCCCTTTTTGATTTTGCCTCATTGATTCATGTGATGTTTAGTTTTCGTCTTTTGATTGATGTAGCGGCGGTAGAGGATCATCAGGCTATGAGAGAGAGAACGATCGACGCAGACCTCACGGCCGCGGCGGTGGCGGTGGCGGAAAAGATAATATTGATGCGCTTGGAAGACTTTTGTAAGTTGCGATCGTTACTGCCTCGAGATGTATTGTAGATATATGTATATAGCTTGATTTGGACTCTGTTTTTGGTTGGGTGATTAGGACACGAATCTTGCGACATATGGCTATTGAGCTGAGATTGAACATGAGAGGTGATGGTTTTGTTAAAGTTGAAGATTTACTTAAGCTGAATTTGAAAACGACTGCTACTGTTCAACTGAAGTCACACACGATTGATGAAATCAGAGAGGTCAGTTTCATTGTCTTTCACTTAACGAGCAAGTTCGATTGTAGTTCGTTTGAATTGAGTGTTTTGGAATGGTTTCGTTAAATTTGCAGGCTGTGAGAAGAGACAACAAACAACGTTTTAGCCTCTTAGAAGAGAATGGTGAGCTCTTGATCCGCGCTAACCAAGGCCACTCCATCACGGTAATTGAACTTTAAAACATTCCTTAGCATTTAGCTGTTTTCATCTTCATCTTATGTTTTGAAAGTTGAGACCTTTCCATTTATTTTGGGTCTTTGTGTGCAGACGGTGGAGTCAGAAAAGTTACTTAAACCAATACTGTCACCTGAAGAAGCTCCAGGTACTAACTAGTAGGACACATACTTGTGACTTCTGTTATATGTATGACTTGCATTGTTGCTCTGTGTTAATTAGAAGTTTCTGTAATGGCAGTGTGTGTACATGGAACTTATAGGAAGAATTTGGAATCCATCTTAGCATCGGGGTTAAAGCGTATGAATAGAATGCATGTTCACTTCTCTTGTGGCTTACCAACAGATGGTGAAGTGATTAGTGGTAAGATTTTTGATCCTATTGTTGTTGTTCTGCATTATTGTTGCAATATGCACATTTATCTGATTTTAAAAATTTTACATGATTTTGGCGAAGGCATGAGAAGGAATGTTAATGTTTTGATCTTCCTCGACATGAAGAAAGCTCTTGAAGGTACTACTTTAGCATGAGACCTTTAATTCCCTGTTTTTAAAAATAAGTGTTGTGTCCATCAAAGATCTAATAATCAGTAATACTTGTGAATATATCCAGATGGGATTGCGTTCTACGTCTCAGACAACAAAGTGATTTTGACTGAAGGCATTGATGGTGTAGTCCCTGTCGATTACTTCCAGAAGATTGAGTCTTGGCCTGATCGGCAATCCATTCCTTTCTGATTCATACAATTCAACATCATGCGAAGATTCTTGTGAACCTCGATTATGTAATGTCTCTCAATGTTTTTAATTGCACATATGACAGTTTACCGGAACAATTGAGATTATGGTGTTTACTGTTTCCGCTGTCGAAAGACCTATGCGTGCAAAAAGAAACAAACTATTAGAATAGAGAGAATTCAAGGCCCAAGTACGAAAGAAATATTTAAGAACAATGAAAGAATTATTCTTTTTGCAAGTTTGGTCTGAAAAGTTGTAATTATGCATATGCTTAAAGCTGGATTTAGTCTTTTAAGCTGCAGGTTGTCAATTACTTCAAATCTTTAATGTATCATTAGTCTTTGATTGTATCATAATGTCAGGTTTTTTTCTTTAATTAAAAGCATAGTTCAACATATCATGAATTGTTTTTAAAAAAGGTTTAGAGAAACGCAAGAATAAAAAAAGAGTGAGAACTGTGAAAGCAAAAAGAGAAAAACTCAGAAAAGATATGTATTGTCGACGAGATTACTCTGCTAATAAACTATTTAAAGTGAACATTTGTCTTGGTCACGTGATATACTATCTTCTTCTTTGTAAACAGCAGTAGGAATTGGACTCTTCAGTTATTAGCAGAGAATGAATATAATACGACATAATAAAATTAAATTAAATTAGTGTATGCTTTTGAACATTATACTTGAATCTTGTCTTCGACTTGCTTGTTTTTTTGTGGTCTCCAACAAAAAACTCGATGTCCGTGATGCAGACCTTTCATATCATATTTCTTTTTCCTTATGTACTGTTTCCTAGTCAATATAATAATTAAGTACCTGACAAAAACCTTGTAAAAATTTCCTCTAAAATATTGACTAATTTAAAAAATGTTTTGAACTAATTTTTTTAGGACATCCGTAATGGGGAACACTTTAGGATGTTCTTAAAGTAAAAATATTATGAAAATAATCTAAGATCAGTAGTTAAGATCTTTTATTAAAAAGTTAATTATTGGGAGAACATGTTTAAGATCATAAGATTTAATAATATAATATTCTTAAACATATTATATTTATAAAAACTGTAAAAATAACATTTAAATTGCAAACTTATAAAACTTGTACTAAAATTCAAAATACAATACCAAATTTTTGTGAAACAAAAAAAACATTAAAGATTAAAAAAAAAACAAACAAACATATTACTTAATTAAAACAAACAAACATTTTATTTAATTAATACATAGTTTAAATCAAATCCTCTTTTAATTTGTGAAAAATTGTTTGCAAAAAATTGTATCCAATCACAGCTTGCCACGTCAGCTTAAAACTGAGCCTAGATCAGTTCTACATCAAGAACTGGACAACATGTTCTTATGCCACTATTCATTATATTTATAATTTTAATAAGTTAAGAACACACCAAGTGTTCCCTATTGCGGATGGTCTTATAATATTTGATATATAAGAAACAGTAGTGTGATAAAACCCTTGGACAACAAAAACAAACAAACAGTAGTGTGATCGATATGATTTAAAAGTCACGCCTTAAATTTGGATCGTCTCCAGAGAAAACCCTCACACGTTATCTTTAACCCAGCCTATCCCATTTTGTTTGGATGTATGAGATCGATGTTTCATATTTTGTTACAAATTGAATAACATCAAATACTATATTTTTATTTATGAATAATCATATGTTGGTACTTGGTAGGCACCGCATTTTGCTGATATATCAATCCTTGTTTTGTTTTTGAGCAAAACTATGAATTTTGTTTTGTTATATATCGTGTCTATTTTTGACTGGAACAATTACCATTTTTTCTATATTAAAAAAATAGTGTTTTTTTTTGTCCTTCTCGTATATTTAGACGTTGAAAACCGAAACTTATATGTGTTCGATGTGTTCTTTAATTTATTTAGATCTATAAAATTGGTCCAAACGCTATATGTTGTATAGGCGTGCCAATTTATTACCATGTGTGATCAAATGCATCAAAACAATTTTCTTTAGTTAGTAGTATAAGATTAATATACTGGTTAAAGTTGTTTCGTCACATACAATATCAGATTTGCGGTTCTCATTTACGTTAAATAGTTAAAACTATTTATAATTACAGTAAATAAGACTTTTTTGGTCATATTCATAAAAAGATAAGCTCCACTACAAAAAGTTCCACAAGCTGGAAAAATAAAAATATCACATTTCAAATTCAGAGAATTCAAATATTAAAAAGTTTCTTCTATCTCACCTAACACGGGAAGACAAAACGAAGTAATGTCCATGATAGAACACAGAATGACAGGTATATAAGCTCCATGATTACAATTTTTTATACTGTATATATAAGTTATGCGAATAACAAAAAAAACAATCAACTTCTTTCGTTAGAATACTTAGGTAATGTTTATAGGGAGATCAGTTTAAGGTGTTCTTAGAGTATAAATATTGTAAAAATAATGTAAGATCAGTAGTTAAGAATTTTGGTTAAGAAGTTAGTTATTGAGAGATCATGTGTAAGATCTTAAGATTTAATAATATAATATTTTATAGAAATTTAAGAATGTTTAATAAATACATAGATTAATAAATAATTTAAGAATATTTAATACTATTTAATAATATAATGTTTATTAATATTTTTAAACATATTACAATTATAAAAATTTATAAAATAACATTTTAATTGCAAACTTATAAAACTTTTACTAAAATTCAAATACAATGCCATATTTTTATGAAACAAAAAAAAACATTGTAAACAATTTTTTTTTTTTTTTTTAAATAAACATATTACTTAATTAATTAAACAAGACAAACATTTTATTTAATTAATTTGTTCCAATCCGAGAGAGACACGTCACACAAGATCAGGCCCAAGAATAGTTCTAGAATCAATGAGCATGATCTTAAATCCACTATTCAATTATTTTCATTTTTAAAATGCCTAAGAACACCCGATCTAATATACTAATAAACATGGCCTTATCTACTTGTGTCAAACAGAAACCATATAGCCAGGTAAATAACATTACTATTTAGAATAGTATAATGGTGGAAAATACGTTTGATTATTTGTGTAAATAGTTTCAACTCTCAGCTTTGTCAGATATTTTTGTTCTACTGTATGCCATATATATCTGCATAGTTAATTCGTAGGAGTATTATTATACAGTAAATGTATGTCAACTAGTTTGGTCATGAAATATTTCTTTCAAGTGTGTTTATAGTTTTATAAGTGAAGTAAATATATCATACTGTATTGCTTAGCAAGAAAATAAAATCATAATTAATTAATTTAGGAGCTCAACTATGGTCTAACACTATCATCATATAGAGAATTGACTGCACTAATTAAGTTATCATCATGCACACATTATTTTTGATAACACTCGATGATTTAATTCCATATATATAGTATAATATATATATATATATATATATATAGGTGTAGCTAGATATCATCCACCACCTCACCATAAAAATCATCCACCACTACCCACGAAGAAAGAAGATTACAGAGAAAATGGAATATTTATCTTAAGTGTAGCCTTATAGCCTTTTTGCTTTATTCTCTTGCTTTATGTCTTTCTTGTTTCTGTAAACTCACATGTCATACTTAGAGGAGAGCGAGGTGTTTGGTCTATTTTACCTTTTGCTATGACCAGATCAAGAAGATAGCAAAAACATTAACACAATCAGGAGTTCACATGTTTTAAAATTTTTAACTTTAAAAAAAAAAATGTTTAAGAAAAAAATTGAGTAAAAAATGTTCACATGTTGCTTCTCTATTGACTTGCCTCCATCACCTTCTTTGTCCCATTTGATGTACTCTTAGCCCCATGCCTCTTGGATGCCTTTTTCTCTTTTTTATTCTATTTTATTTTTATATGCAAATAAAATATAAGCTATTCTTTGTTTTATTCATGTAACAATTATTTGCATTCAAATATAGTAATTTAGTTCTAGGAATAATCTCAAGAAATCCCATATATCTTTGTACCTTATTCTCTATGTGAACATATAAAGCTGGTTATCAGGTTCTTTCTACATGTCATATCTAAGTGTATTTAGTATTTAGTTATTTACAGATGATGATGATCTGACAAAGTCGAGCTTTAATTTAGTTAAGTAAAGGTTTTTTTTCTTTTCCTAACTGGAATCCTTATCACACAGTTTTGACATTCTTTCAGTATATATTTCATTAACTATAGAATAATGGTAGCTATTTTTTAAGTGGATTGATAATTAATTTATGAATTCACTTATAAATCAACTATTTTGGTTTAGAGTTTAGACTAAGTAAGTAATGGTAGCATATAATAACTTTATATGGATATATGAAAAGGTAAAACAATGATATAAAAAAAGTACGATTTTATATAGCTGGTGCACTGAAAAAGGAACAAGTTTTCTTACCATTAAATCTAGAGAGGGTGGTATCATTTTCAATTTTGAAAAAAAAAGAAAGAAAGCTAAAGATTCGCCTAACTATTATTGTTTTTCTCTGAAAAGTCTTTAAAAGTAGTCTTTACCGTAGATAGTACTGAAAATGAAATGAACTCACTCGTGGACTTCTATATTTTCAGTTTTCGCGACTCCTCTTTTGTTTCCCTTCAATTCCAAATAAGCTTATGTATTTATTTACTAATCATTCAAAAACAACCACACACAAAAATAAATGTTAAACTATATATAAAAGGTTTGATAGATTAGGAATGTAAATGTAATATACTTGATGTAACATGAACAAACAACTAGAATAGTGTTGTAAAAGTTTTTGAGATACTTTTTATTTTTTAACGAGCAAA
>NC_025689.1:1400424-1407299 GCF_000633955.1 Camelina sativa | reverse complement strand
TTTTTTTTTTTTTTTTTTTTTTTTGTCGAACTACAATAGAAAAAGTCATAAAACTAGAGTTATGAATACTTATTTTTACATTTTCGTTGTTGAACTAACTTTTTTATTATTATTTTTACGATATCTACACTTTTGTGGTTTACGCTTTTTTCAGTATTAACAATCAAGACGTGATAGTATTTTACTAATACAATAGACAAACAAAAAAATTTGCTTTCAAAACCACAAGAGAGAAAGTCATTTTCTTCCTCATCACACACTCTCTCTCTCTCTCTTCTCTCCAACCAAACATGGCCTCTCCACCACTCTCACTCTTTCTCATCCTCTTCTTCTTCTTCCTTCATCCTTCACTGTCTTCCTCCTCGGAGCTTGACATTCTCCTCGACATCAAATCCTCTCTTGACCCTCAAAAACGTTTCCTCACTTCATGGACTCCCGACGCCGACCCTTGCTCTCCCGGTTCATTCGACGGCGTCGCTTGCGACGGAAACCACCGTGTTGCTAACATATCTCTTCAAGGAATGGGTCTCACCGGAACTATCCCTCCTTCAATCGGTTTTCTCACTAGCTTAACCGGTTTATACCTTCACTTCAACTCCTTGACCGGTCAGATTCCTAAGGCTATCTCAAATTTGCCTCTCCTCACAGATTTATACCTCAATGTCAACAATCTTTCCGGTGAAATCCCTCCTCAAATCGGAAACTTAGACAATCTTCAAGGTAAACTATATATAGTAGGTCTTTTTATATATATGCATGTGTTTTTAATTAAACTCATTCACTAATAATTCACTTATTGCAGCCAAAAGACCTTAAATGGGTCAAGTTTGGTTTATTAGATAAGCGAAAATGAGTTTATTTAGTTTTAAATGGGTCTTAGATTTTAGAATAATTTTTTTTCTATAAAAAATTCATCTAATCATCCAATCAATTTTTTAGAACATTGGTAAAATAACTTTTTGTTTGAGTACCCATTCAAGTTTGAATTTTTTTGATTCTCCTAGAAAATAGGGAAACTCTTTTTTTTTTTCTTTGTACACCTTCACTTTTTTTTATGCAAACCCCCAAAAAGTATTTTATTGGGGCTTTTTGATCATAGATTAAACTAGGGAAACTAGGTTGTTCAAAAAAAGAAAAAAGATTTAAAAAAGAGCTAAAGCCAAAACTCAAGAAAAAAATTCAATCTACTCATAACTATGTTTTGTTGGGTGTACTTTTATTTTGCAGTTGTTCAGTTATGTTACAACAAGTTAAGTGGGAGCATACCGACGCAGTTAGGTTCTCTCAAGAAGGTAACTGTCTTGGCTTTACAGTATAACCAACTCTCCGGTGCCATTCCAGCGAGTTTAGGTGATATTAATACGTTAACTAGGCTTGATTTGAGCTTCAACCATCTCTTTGGTCCTGTTCCGGTGAAACTCGCCGGTGCTCCTTTGCTTGAAGTTCTCGACATCCGCAATAACTCTTTCTCCGGCTTCGTTCCCTCTGGTAATTATAACTTTCTGTTAATTGTACTTATGATTATTAATTGATTCTTTAAGAGTACTTAAAGATTAGGGCTGACCAATCCGGTTTAGCTGAATTGATAACCAATTCAAAAATCTGTACCAAACCGAAATCGAATTTTACAACCACATTAAAAGATGTTTTGTTCACTTGTTTCTTGATTATGAAGCTTTGAAGAGGCTAAACAATGGATTCCAGTATTCAAACAATCACGGTTTATGCGGAGAAGGGTTCACGGATTTGAAAGCTTGCACCGCTTTAAACGGTCCGAATCTTGACCGGCCAGACCCAACAAACCCAAAGAATCTCACAACCGTTGACGTCAAACCAGAGTCTGCAGATTTACAACGAAGCAATTGCAGTAACAACAACAACGGCGGGTGTTCATCAAAAGCCTCAAAGTCTTCACCTTTCGGTATCGTCATGGGACTCATTGGTTCAATCCTCGCAGTTGCAATCTTCGGTGGTTCAACATTCACATGGTACAGACGAAGGAAACAGAAGATTGGAAACAGTCTTGATGCTATGGACGGTAGGATTAGCACTGAGTACAACTTCAAAGAAGCTTCTAGAAGAAAAAGCTCTTCCCCATTGATCAGCTTAGAGTACGCGAGTGGTTGGGATCCGTTAGGACGAGGACAGAACAGTAACAACAACAGTGCATTGTCTCAAGAAGTCTTTGAGAGCTTTATGTTCAATCTTGAGGAGATTGAGAGAGCTACTCAGAGCTTCTCTGAGGTTAACTTGTTGGGGAAGAGTAATGTCTCTTCTGTTTATAAAGGTATCCTTAGAGATGGCTCTGTTGCAGCTGTCAAATGTATAGCTAAATCGAGCTGTAAATCCGATGAAACTGAGTTTCTCAAAGGGTTGAAGATGCTGACATTGTTGAAGCATGAGAACTTAGTGAGGTTGAGAGGTTTTTGCTGCTCCAAAGGACGTGGAGAATGTTTCCTTATTTATGAGTTTGTCCCCAACGGTAACCTTTTGCAGTATCTTGATGTGAAGGATGAGACTGGCGAGGTTCTTGAATGGACTACTCGAGTTTCCATCATAAATGGAATAGCCAGAGGTTAGATTCTACGATTCCTTCTTTCTCAAGCTAAAACTCTGTTTTTTTTTTTTGTATGTGTAATCTGATGTCTTCATTTGTTATCTGTCTTTCAGGGATTGTTTACTTACATGGAGAAAATGGGAACAAGCCTGCAATAGTTCACCAGAATCTATCTGCAGAGAAGATTCTCATTGATCATTGGTACAATCCTTCTCTTGCGGATTCAGGTCTTCACAAGCTTTTCACGGATGATATCGTTTTCTCCAAGCTTAAAGCAAGTGCTGCAATGGGATACTTAGCTCCTGAGTACATAACTACAGGAAGGTTCACTGATAAGAGTGATGTCTACGCCTTTGGTATGATTCTGTTGCAGATACTCAGTGGTAAAAGCAAAATCAGCCATTTGATGATCTTGCAAGCTGTAGAGTCAGGAAGATTGAATGAAGATTTCATGGATCTAAATCTTCGAAGGAATTTTCCGGAAGCAGAAGCTGCTCAGCTTNGGACTACTCGAGTTTCCATCATAAATGGAATAGCCAGAGGTTAGATTCTACGATTCCTTCTTTCTCAAGCTAAAACTCTGTTTTTTTTTTTTGTATGTGTAATCTGATGTCTTCATTTGTTATCTGTCTTTCAGGGATTGTTTACTTACATGGAGAAAATGGGAACAAGCCTGCAATAGTTCACCAGAATCTATCTGCAGAGAAGATTCTCATTGATCATTGGTACAATCCTTCTCTTGCGGATTCAGGTCTTCACAAGCTTTTCACGGATGATATCGTTTTCTCCAAGCTTAAAGCAAGTGCTGCAATGGGATACTTAGCTCCTGAGTACATAACTACAGGAAGGTTCACTGATAAGAGTGATGTCTACGCCTTTGGTATGATTCTGTTGCAGATACTCAGTGGTAAAAGCAAAATCAGCCATTTGATGATCTTGCAAGCTGTAGAGTCAGGAAGATTGAATGAAGATTTCATGGATCTAAATCTTCGAAGGAATTTTCCGGAAGCAGAAGCTGCTCAGCTTGCTAGACTTGGTCTTCTCTGCACTCATGAATCCTCAAACCAAAGGCCATCCATGGAAGATGTTATGCAAGAACTCAATAGACTCGCGGCGAATTATTAGTTTTTCCGTTTAACCAGATTCTTGCTTGTCCAACTTGGACAGTCCAAGAATCGGCACACCAAGGTTTCAGACAATCACCGGTCCCCTGATGTTAACTCTGTTTTAGGTTCAGTATAGGGGATCCGAAAAAATCGGTTTATGATGTAACAATCTTATCTCCTTGTAACTGTAACTGATGTACTTAGGCTGTATAAACTAAGCAATTTTCAGACATTTTAGTTGATCTTGTGGGAAGTTTTTTTTTAAGACATATTTTAGCTGCACAAAACCAACCAACCAACATGCGGATATGTTGTGGCATTGTCTTCATGTATGGCAATGTCAAGGAATTGCAGAATAAGATTAAGCCCTTGAAGGCTTGAACAATCGTTTATCTACAATGTATTGGAAACTTCAATGGTATCTACAAAGAACTCATGGACTCTTCCATCAAGCTCAATCCAACTACATCCAGGAACTTTCTCTATCTGTCTTTCCTTCATCATCGTTCTAATTCTACGAACATCCTTCCACTTTCCAAAACTAGCATACATGTTAGAGAGGAGCACATATGAGCTCGGGTTATAGCCAGCCTGCAAAATAAGGTGTTCCCCGACAAGCTCTCCCGTTTCAAACTCCATGTGGTGATTACAAGCGGTGAGAAACATTCTCCATATGACATCATTTGGCTCAATTGGCATTTCCTCTATTAAGTTTTTGGCTAGCTCTATACTTCCGGATCTCGACAGTATGTCAACCATACACCCATAGTGTTGCAGCCTTGGTTCTATCTTGTGTTTCCTCCTCATGAGCTCAAAGCAGAGAATACCTTCCTTCACTAATCCAGAGTGGCTGCAAGCATTTAAAACTCCAACAAAGGTGATATCGTCTGGTTTTATGGAGCGTCTCTCGATCTGCAAGAGCATATCAAATGCGGATTCTCCAAGACCATGAATAGCTAGCCCACCAATCATGGCATTCCAGTGATCAATGCTTTTGTTTTCAATCCCTTCGAAAACCAACATGGCGTGTTGTATGCTTCCACATTTCGAATACATATCAATGAGAGCAACGCCTAGTTTCCCACCTAGAAAGATTTGTTTCTCCACAATGTACAAATGCATATCCATAGCTTTGGATAATCTACCAAGTTGAGCAATAGCTGAAAGAACTATCACCAAAGTCGTTTCATCGGGTGACAAGTGACTCTCTTTTTCCATGTCGCTAAATATCTCAAGAGCTTCCATGTGATACATGTTTTGAACATAACCAGCCATCATGGAGTTATATGCCACAACATCTCTATGAGGCATTTGGTCGAACAGAGTCTTAGCCTGATGAACAAAACCTAACTTCGCATACCCATCAATCATGGTAGCCCAAGTAACCACATCTCTTCTCTGCATCACATCGAATAAACCTTTAGCATCCTCGATTCTTCCGTGTTTTACATATCCATCGATCATTGAGTTCCAAGAAATCAAATCCTTCTCAGGCATTTCAGAAAACATCTTTGACGCTATATCAACTCCATCTGATGTCTGAGCATATCCACTGATCATAGAGTTCCAAGAAATCAAATTCTTCAACTCCCTTGGCATCAAATCGAACAGTTCACGCGCTGATTCAATCAAACCACATTTGACATACCCGTCAATCATTGAATTATAAGAAACAGAGTCTCTCTGCGGCATTCTATCAAACATCTGGCGTGCAAAACCTAAACAGCCACATTTCAAATACAAACCAATCAGACAATTCTGTAGAAACAAATCCGACCAAAGTCCAGTCTTTTTCAAAAACCCATGAATCTGCATTCCTTCTTTTACAAAACCTAACCTTGAACATGCTTTCATAACAAGAGACATTGAGAATTTGTCCACGGAAACACCGTTCTCGAGCATCAAACAGAACAAAAACAGAGCTTGTTTTGGTTCTGTTCCATGAGAGTGAGACTTTATTACAGCGTTCCATAAAAATGGATCCTCCACCGCTCCTCCTTGTGAATATGAACATACGTGATGCTCTTGGAAGATACAACGAGCAAACTCGGCGAGATGCGGGTATCGAGAAGCGGCGAAGGCGAGAACGATCCTCGTAGTGAGATTAGAGTTTTTGATGAATCCGGAAGTAATCAATCCCGCGTGGATTTTTCTGACATCTTTCGAATTTTTGCAGCATCCGAGGAGTTGAACAGTAGTTGAAATCGAACTCCATGGATGATGAGAACTCGCGGAAACAAGCATCACCAGTGTTCCTCTGTTGAAGATAATAAACCGGATTGGGTTTATTATCTTTTTAACGGCTATCTGTAGTCTCTCTACAAGAATCACTTAAACGATGTCGTTTTAAATTTTGTTTATCAGTGGGCTCTAAGGCCCAGAAGTATATTAGTAGTAGACTTATCGAAAAGCCCAATACCTGCTAAAGGAAATTAGGTTTCTTGTCGTATTCTATATGTTTTAATTTGGGGGTTAATTATTAAATGATACGTACTAACAGAGACATTAAAGATAATAAAATGAGATAGAATTAAAGAAATTTTGAATTTGAAGGATATTCGTATATCTAAACGAATTGGATTGGATCGTAGAGTTTAAGTTGATTATAGAAATATGTCCACCAACAAATATGTACGAAATAATAGATTATGTATAGTATAGAAAATAGAAAAAATGATGGTGATAATAAGATATATAAATTGATAACCAAGCAGTGCGATAAGCATTGACTTCTTGCATAAGTCATAGTCAGGATGGAGTGGTATGATATATCGTACAAATTTTCCCCTTTATCAAATTTGTTTTGTTTATTCATATCATATGATTTCAATGCATAGTTGCAATTTTTAAATATCGTGCGTACGTCTTTTATATTAAAACTAAAGCGCTGTTTTGTCGTCTACTTAATTTTAAAATATCGTTAATTTTAAATATCCGAGTGAAATCATGCATGTCAACTTAAGTTAATGTCCGAGTGTTGTCTCAAAACCCTGTTCCGTAAAAAACTGATGGTCAACGAGCGTGTGAAGAAGATATAAGACAAGGAAGAGGAGCTGAAGACTGAGATCGAGAAACTCATTGAACGAAAAGGGAGATCTTCAACTTCAAGGGATGCAGCTGATGGTGACATCGCTAAAGAAGGGTTCGTCAAGGAAATAAACTTTTTTGAAGGGGAAATCGGTTCCAAGCACTCGGTTAAAACGTTCTTGCAA
>NC_025689.1:1398959-1400412 GCF_000633955.1 Camelina sativa | reverse complement strand
GTTTTTTTTTTTTTTTTTTGTCTTAGTTCGTAACTTTTAATAGAACTTTTACAACATTGTAGCGCCACCGCCTAGAGATGGAACGATCATGTCTCATGCTGAAGAATGCCTTAAATGTAACCAAATGGTAATTTTTTTTTTTCATTTTTTCAAAAGTTTGATATTTTTAAAAGTTTTCTCATCTTGTTTTTTTTTTTGTTTTGTTTTGCAGAATGGGAAAAAGAGAACCAACCTATCTATAGTAGAACCTCTATAAATTAATACTCGCTATAAATTAATAAATTATTCTGGTCCCGAGTTAGGCTGGTGTAAAATATGACACATTTTGATAAATTAATTAGATAATAATTTTTTTCGGAAATCCTATGTAAAATATGGTTCCATCAATATCATAAATTAATAATCAAAGTAATATTAATATATATATATATATATATATATATCTAAGAAGATCTAGTGAAATATGACTCTATTGTTGTTTCCATATTCTTGAATTTGCATTCTTATTAGAGCTCATCTCTAATCTTTTTCATCGCCGTCTTCTCAAATCGCATCCAAAAATTATGGAGAATCCTAAATGTGATGTATTTGGTTTTAAAACTATCGCAATATCTTGTTTGACTTCATCACTACCATGAATAATAGTGGCAATTTCTTCTAAATTCTAAACTTCTAACATTTATCATTTTTACCTAAACTCTAAACTTAACAATTAAGATAGCCAAGATTATAAATTAAGAAAATTCTTTAATATTATGAATGATAACAAAAGTATCTTATTTTATAATATATATATTTTTTAATTATGAAAATTAAAAATCTCTTTATAAATTAATAATTATTAATTTAACGATAAATTAAAACCCCTATAAATTAATAAAATTTCATGGTCCCGACTTTATTAATTTATAGAGGTTTTACTGTACTATGCATATGATATATGATCACCTAAAAAACACTTAGTTCTGCTGCTATGATTGTAATATTTAATTAAGGACTTTGTTGCTATGATTGTAATATTCAATTAAGGACTTTGTGATATTATTATGGACTTTGTTAATATTTTTTGCTCATCGTTGAAATTAGAGAGAGCGAGAGAGAGAGAGACATAGGAAAAGACTTGAAAGTATAAATCCTAGAATAAAGACCCTTTTTTTTTTACAACCTCCAACTTGATGATCAAACAACCAAGTTTAGAAAATTGAAAAAATGATGGTGATAATAAGATATATAAATTGATAAGCAAGCAGTGCGATAGGCATTGACTTCTTGCATAAGTCATAGTCAGGATGGAGTGGTACGATATATCGTACAATTTTTTCCCTTTATCAAATTAGGTTTATTCATATCATATGATTTCAATGCATAGTTGCAATTTTTAAAATATCGTGCGTACGTCTTTTTTATTAAAACTAAAGCGCTATTTTGTCGTCTACTTGATCGTTAATATTAA
>NC_025689.1:1373619-1397779 GCF_000633955.1 Camelina sativa | reverse complement strand
CATGTCAACTTGAGTTGTTGATTTAATTTAATAATTAAGCTTAAGAGTGTTTGATTTGTTCTCTATTTGGTTGTTCGTACTAATTCAGGAGACATGGTACAGGCATGTCTCGAGCAAAAATAGTATACTAACAAGCTTTATAGTATTAGATTTAAGTTGCTATAGTTATGCAAATTAAGTTCGTAAATCGTACTCATGGGCTTCAGTTTCTTACGCATTTTGGCACACATGCACGCACATGTACACTTAGTCACTTACTATTTGTAATTCCAGCGATTTTACCGGCGTAGTTAAATCGTATATATAGTTTTATCAATGAACTGATGATTATATCATGTTAATATGAGATATTTATTGGCTTCATTAATTATTTTCACCTTATAATTGGATTACAAAGTGATTGTCAGACTCTGATTGGATTTTGATCATTTTTGATTAATCAAACCAGGTATTTATAGTTTTGATTTATTTTTTATTTTATTTTTACCTAAGACCGAGACAAATTTTCTACTATACAGAAGTCTTTTCTTATATATTTAATTAACTTAAATTAATAATTTGTAGATATCTTCAACGAATATCTTATATATATGTAATCTATAGATATCTTTGTCGCATACCCGTTAGCTTATGTGGTACGTGCATAATAAACCAAACTAGCCGGCGATAAATTACGTTTATATATATATGTTTAATTCTTCTTACATAACCTTTTATTATACATTCGTTGGGTAGCACAATGAAAGCGAATGCAAAGGAAAATAGCTATATGAACCGTCATTATGTTGAAACAAGAAAGGCTACAAATCAAAGATTGAAAATTTAGAGATAAAAGAAACAAAAAAATCAAAGAAAGTAGCTGACCGTCTCATGTTATTATTCAAGTTATCTCACCAAGTCCACAATATCAGCAATCAAAAGTTATCCTTTGATCTACTACGTGTTTTTTTCACACTCTACGTACCATTTTGACGACAATGAAATAAGTATCAATACAGAAGCACTCAACTAGACCGTATTATAACAAAACCTGCAGTGATTAAATTATCAGTTATGTAATTCATGTCTAGATAACTTTTACAGTTTGTATATATAGATAGTATTGGTTTACAATACAGGTTGTCAAAGAGNATTCTTTAATATTATGAATGATAACAAAAGTATCTTATTTTATAATATATATATTTTTTAATTATGAAAATTAAAAATCTCTTTATAAATTAATAATTATTAATTTAACGATAAATTAAAACCCNAATCGACGACATAAATTCTCGATTTTTGCATAGAATGGAATTAAAATAATAAAAAAAATTAAATAGAGTTATTGATTGACAAAATAACCAGTAACCGATTTCTATAATAAAAAAAAAGGATGGTAAGGATAAAANATTTCATGGTCCCGACTTTATTAATTTATAGAGGTTTTACTGTACTATGCATATGATATATGATCACCTAAAAAACACTTAGTTCTGCTGCTATGATTGTAATATTTAATTAAGGACTTTGTTGCTATGATTGTAATATTCAATTAAGGACTTTGTGATATTATTATGGACTTTGTTAATATTTTTTGCTCATCGTTGAAATTAGAGAGAGCGAGAGAGAGAGAGACATAGGAAAAGACTTGAAAGTATAAATCCTAGAATAAAGACCCTTTTTTTTTTACAACCTCCAACTTGATGATCAAACAACCAAGTTTAGAAAATTGAAAAAATGATGGTGATAATAAGATATATAAATTGATAAGCAAGCAGTGCGATAGGCATTGACTTCTTGCATAAGTCATAGTCAGGATGGAGTGGTACGATATATCGTACAATTTTTTCCCTTTATCAAATTAGGTTTATTCATATCATATGATTTCAATGCATAGTTGCAATTTTTAAAATATCGTGCGTACGTCTTTTTTATTAAAACTAAAGCGCTATTTTGTCGTCTACTTGATCGTTAATATTAAGTGAAATCATGTCAACTTGAGTTGTTGATTTAATTTAATAATTAAGCTTAAGAGTGTTTGATTTGTTCTCTATTTGGTTGTTCGTACTAATTCAGGAGACATGGTACAGGCATGTCTCGAGCAAAAATAGTATACTAACAAGCTTTATAGTATTAGATTTAAGTTGCTATAGTTATGCAAATTAAGTTCGTAAATCGTACTCATGGGCTTCAGTTTCTTACGCATTTTGGCACACATGCACGCACATGTACACTTAGTCACTTACTATTTGTAATTCCAGCGATTTTACCGGCGTAGTTAAATCGTATATATAGTTTTATCAATGAACTGATGATTATATCATGTTAATATGAGATATTTATTGGCTTCATTAATTATTTTCACCTTATAATTGGATTACAAAGTGATTGTCAGACTCTGATTGGATTTTGATCATTTTTGATTAATCAAACCAGGTATTTATAGTTTTGATTTATTTTTTATTTTATTTTTACCTAAGACCGAGACAAATTTTCTACTATACAGAAGTCTTTTCTTATATATTTAATTAACTTAAATTAATAATTTGTAGATATCTTCAACGAATATCTTATATATATGTAATCTATAGATATCTTTGTCGCATACCCGTTAGCTTATGTGGTACGTGCATAATAAACCAAACTAGCCGGCGATAAATTACGTTTATATATATATGTTTAATTCTTCTTACATAACCTTTTATTATACATTCGTTGGGTAGCACAATGAAAGCGAATGCAAAGGAAAATAGCTATATGAACCGTCATTATGTTGAAACAAGAAAGGCTACAAATCAAAGATTGAAAATTTAGAGATAAAAGAAACAAAAAAATCAAAGAAAGTAGCTGACCGTCTCATGTTATTATTCAAGTTATCTCACCAAGTCCACAATATCAGCAATCAAAAGTTATCCTTTGATCTACTACGTGTTTTTTTCACACTCTACGTACCATTTTGACGACAATGAAATAAGTATCAATACAGAAGCACTCAACTAGACCGTATTATAACAAAACCTGCAGTGATTAAATTATCAGTTATGTAATTCATGTCTAGATAACTTTTACAGTTTGTATATATAGATAGTATTGGTTTACAATACAGGTTGTCAAAGAGTGGGCTAACGCAAATCGACGACATAAATTCTCGATTTTTGCATAGAATGGAATTAAAATAATAAAAAAAATTAAATAGAGTTATTGATTGACAAAATAACCAGTAACCGATTTCTATAATAAAAAAAAAGGATGGTAAGGATAAAAAAGGAGTAATAAATAGGAGCAATGAGACCAATTGACACGTTGTTATTAGTGTAAGCAAATGTCAACGCTTCGTTTGTCCATTTATAAAACCTAACCACTAATTCGTCTTCTTTCCTAAATCATCAAACTCCATTTCACTTTCGCTATGAAGCTTGTCTGGTCGCCTGAAACTGCTTCTGACGCCTACATCGACACCGTCAAATCGGTATGTGATATTTTGTATTCTATGTGTTTTTTTATACATGATTTTGTCTTTATATAGTTTTGCATGCCTAATAATAATATAATACTATGTTTGTGTAGTGTAAGAGCTACAAGGACTCAGGCGTGGCGGAGTTTTTATCAGCTACAGCGGCTGGATGGAACGCGAGACTCATCGTTGAGACATGGTCACGCGGCGATCCTATCGCAACTAGCGTTGGACTCGCGGTCGCTGCAGCTCACACGTGCGGAAGACACGTGTGTATAGTACCCGACGAGCAATCTAAACATGAGTACGTGCTGGCCATGAGAGGAGTCGTTTCGACGGAGTCTACGGAGGTTGTGGTGGTGGGAGACTCAGTGGAAAACGCGGTGGAGGAGTTTCACGGCGTGGATTTCATGGTGGTGGACTCGAAGCGGCGAGAGTTCGTTAGAACGCTGAGGTTTGCGAAGCTGAGCAGCAAAGGTGCCGTTTTGATGTGTAAAAACGCCACGCAGAGAGCGATCTCTGGGTTTAAATGGCACGATGTGTTGAAAAGAGGGACACGTGTGGTGAGATCCATGATTTTGCCGGTTGGTAGAGGGTTGGATATAGCACACGTGGGTGCTACTGGTGGCCACCAGCGTGGTGACTCCAGGAAGGTTCCTAGCCGTTGGATTAGACACGTGGATCATCAATCGGGAGAAGAGCATTTATTCAGACGCTAATTTTGAATGACCTCTTCTACCGTTTCTGCACCCCTTCATTTTGTAGTCTTAAATGATGTATATACGTTACACAAAACTTTGAATAATAATTTTCCATAATCAAAAGTCTTATATCTTCCTCGAATGTATCAAAAGATCATCTACAACATTATTTGATTACAAATATAGATTTTGATACATGTTTTTTTCTGATGATTCTATCACTCAATGTTGATTCGAACAACTTTCTTAGCTCTTGGTGCAGAAGTGGTTGCACCGGTCCGAGTTTGGTCCAGAGATGGGAGAAGCCACCCTCCAAAACTTTGATTAAAGCCTGCAACATAGGTATAGTATAGTACAGAGAACAAAAACAATTCAGTAAAGTGGACCGATACCGAATGAGATCAAAGATTAGTGATGAGATAAAGGGTTTGCTAACCACTTGATTCATGTTTGGTAAGAGATGAATTTCCTTTCCATGCTTCTTCAAAGCCACTTAGTTCTTCTGAAACAAGAAACAAAAAAAAAACCAAAGAAACTTCTTCAGCTGCTTGCAATTTTCCTTCAAAGAGCTTTACTTACTGATTCGGCTGCGTAGATTTCTGCAGACCTTCTTCGAGGTTGTGAAGAGTCTGTGTCGACTCAACGCCACCACTTGAGTTAAGCTTCCTAGTAAACGAATGACCCTGAATACGCCAAACAAACAGACTCAGACACATCTAAATATTTATTTAACTTTTGGTGGAACCAAGAAGTGATATAGCAAAACATCAACTCTGTAATAATCAATCACCTTATCATTGATTCCTCTGGAGATCCTATGAGTGGCTTCACCTGTAGTCTTATCAGCTTCTTTGCTTTCCTCTACCACCATCTAGAAACGGAATCCAATTAGCACGTACGTGTAACAATACTTCCATTAAAAGAAAGGATCGAAAAGGAGAAACAAACTTACTCCATCACTTCCTTTTCTTCTGGTTCTAGTAGATGTATAGTAAGCACCATCTATGCCACCATATGTAACCTTAGAGGTGTGATGTCTGAATGTGTTAACTCGAGACTGTGTACCCTCTCTTCGATTGAAATCACTCCTATGATTCACACTCCGAATCTTCCTCTCAGCTACAACAACCACCAAACAAAATCACGTAAAGCTGTAATTAGATACAATCCGTAAACAAATTTGTCTAATCACTATTAGTAGTTTACCATCAGAATCATAATCATCTTCAGGGTGCTCAACAGATGGTTGATTCACTGAACTAATATGTTCTTCTTCATCACTCCTAAAACCTTTCCTTTCTTCTAATTCTTCTTCATCAGATGGTAATTCTTCAATTGTTAACCCTCCTCCTCTTCCATCAGTGTTCTTCTGTGCATTAGTACTAAAGGAAGCACCTGACGTGAAACTATTGGGTGGTTGGAGTAAATCCTCAAATGGTCGAGAGAAGAAAGGATCATCAAAAGGATCTCTTCCTCCAAACAAGCTACCTCTTAATCCTCCAAACCTACCACCAAATGGATCTCCCATTTCCCCAAATTTTCTATTTTTCTCTGCAGTCCTTTTGTATAAAACAAGTTAGGCACTAGACATGATCTCAGCAACTCTTCTCTGTACTGTAACCATCAATGAAATTTTACAGATTTTCACTAAGCAAATCTCAATGAACAATTGTTTTTACTAAATCTCTAATAAAGAAAACAAAGTTCTATAAGATAATCGAAGAGTTCGAACAAAGACATCAGCAAAGAGGGTACCTTGTCGAGAGAATTTGAGAACTTGCGAAGAGCATCCGAGAAGAGCCTAGAGACAGAGCACCTTTAAATCACTCTGCTTTTTTATATTTATAACCTCATATTTAACAGAAAACAAACGTTTGAGATTGAGACACGTGTCAATACAACCTAGAAGCTTCGTCATCATTCTTCATCCTTGTGAATTTCTATTACCACAAAAGTCCAATGGCAAGCATTGAAACTAAACAAAAGGAATACATTAAGAGGTTGTAACAAAAGGAATAGACTTTTAAGAAAAATAAATCAGTAACTTAACCAGAGGGAAATTCTATTCAACGGCTCTACATTGTTAACTATAATCAATATTCACATGGAAATTACAAAATTTGATTTTGCCCTTAGTCTCAGCGTTTTCTTCTATCCGTGGGAAGATACGACACACACAAGCTGGAAGCTGAGTCTTGTAAGTTAAAGAGTAGATTTTTACTCCTCCAAAGTTATTTTCATGGTCTTTCTTTCTCAGTCTCTGTCACTGTCATCTCTAAGGGGTATTGTTACAGTAAAGAAAGTATTCTTACTTCAGAAATCTTGGGAATCAAAGTCCGGTTTGGAAGGGTATTCGAGCCCTTGAAGTTCCGGCATTCGTCTTAAATCTTCTTCTGAGTATGCTGGAATCAACCAGTATCTTTTATCCGTACCAAATACCTAAACATCAACCCCCCAAAAAGATATTACAACATGAGAGAGAGAGAAATAAAGAACTTGATACCGAATCCTCCAATTCTACACTTACTTGTTCGAAGTTTTTCTTTCGACCGAGGTCATATGGCCATTTTGGACTTGTTTTCTTCTCATATGCCTGTTCACAGAGTCAATACACCAAATAAATCTTAACATGTTATGCACCAAACTGTTAAGATGATAGTGAAGAAAAAGAAAAGAACATATATATATACCTCTATAGTTGTGGTATTGGCGGAAACCAGGGAGATGTGCATGATCAAGAAACCCATAACGCTCAAAGCAAATGCCAGGTTTAAAACTGCGGTAAAGATGATGAAACATTGTGAGATGGATTGATAAGTGGAACCGAGAAAATCGGATTAAACATAGTAACACTAGAAACAGGAAACGTACCAAATGCAAGAAAAGTAGTAGCAAGGGTGCCTGGGGTTCCAGGTATCTCTTCATCGCTAAAGAATGCTATGAAGTGCGGCATGAGAAGTAGAATCACAAGAGTTGTTTCCAAAAAGGTGTAAAGCTGCATTTTGAAATTCAACTCTAAAGTTAGGAGCTAACTAAAAAGTTTGAACCTTTCTATGGGGAAGAGCAAAGCACAGGGATCAAAACATAAAAGGGAAAACTAACTAAATAGATCAAAGTAGACTTACCAAGAAAAGAAGGAAATACTTATAATTAAGTGCCCCGACACAGTTAACAACCCAAACACAATGGTGGTCCATTTTCAACACACATCGGCCACCTAGATTTTATGAAAACCACAAATCAGCTTCCTGCTCATTCAACAAATGCTATAAAAATAAATACAGAGAGATAGTGTGACTGAGTGATCTTACAAACAGAGCAGTGATGGCAACGAGGAGGTTTAGGTTGATTGCATTTTCTACAAAACCGAGTTCTTTGGTTGGAAGAATCCGGATGCAACCCGCCAAACTCCAAACTGTTTAAGGGATCAGACTCTCCACCTCGTTGTTCCTCGTCTGAAGCTAACCTCCAATTAGGAGGCACAACACCAGGATCAGTAAACACAACAGAGAAGTAGCTCCACAAAAGCATTGCCAACTACAACAATAAACACAACATAATCACTAACTCAAAGTAGGAAGCTTTTTTTAGTTGGATTAAGAATGAAACTAACAAAAAGGGTTTACCAAGAAATGGAAAAGGAGTATAATAGAAAGAGCAGCAAGAGAATCGAGCCATCCAGCTGATAGTGCAGGTCCGTAATTGGTCCAAACGACGGCGTAATAGGTTACACCAACAACACCCAAGACCAGAAGGATCATGATTGAACCGAGCCCTCGTAGAGCTGTACAGAATTTGAAGACGTTCCACGCCATTGTAGTGCCAGATCTATGCATATTCAAAATCAGCNAAACCAAAAAAAAAAAAAAAAAAAAAAATCTAATCTTTTCCGGTTTTGTTGCTAATGGGGAATTGAATTCGAACGAGGAATCTAAGATTCTGTCTGAAATCAAAAGAGGGGATGATGATTCAAAAGGGTTTATCGAGACAAATGTTAGTAAGATATGTCAGATCAACAAGGGGGAAGCTTTCAAACCTGACGAAATTAATTTTTTTTTTTTCCCTTCTCAGAGCTAACAGAAAAAAATATATATTTAAAAAATAAAAAATAATAATAAGGAAAATGCAAAGTAACACGTAGAACGACGGATTCGAACTCGAGACCTCAGGAGCCGGTTAAGCTAAACATTCTTTGTGCTAGGGCTGGGCAAAATAACCGATAACCAAATAACCGACCGAAACCGAACCGAAAAAAACCAAACCGAACCGAACCGAAATTCTTCAAATACCCGAATGGTTAGTAAAAATCTATATCCAAACTAACTGAAACCGAACCGAACCGAACCGACAATTAAATGGTTAACCGAAATATCCGAAAACCTAGAAGATATCAAATATTATATACTTAATATTATGCAAAACTATAAAATAAACTTAAAATATAAATTATTTCTAGATTCAAAACAATTAAATATTTTAAATAATCAATATATGTAAATGTTATTATTTTGAATTTACAAAGTTAAATACTATTTTGTAAAATTGAATCCATATTTTTCCCTTTTTTGTATTTTTGTTATTGTATATTTGGTTAATTTTGGTTATATTCGGTTAGTTTTGGTTATATTTGGTTTATTTGGTTAATGTTAATATAATTTATGTTAGTTATGGTTATTTTAAATAACCANCTTCGCAGCTCCTTATAGCTCCACTGAAGATTTCCTCGGCTCCATACTTGAACTCGAACCCTGCACTTCTCAGCTTCTTCGTCGAGAGACTCATCCTCTTCTCTACTTTGTAATTCTTCAAACTTTACGTACCCACATAAAACACATAATAAATCAAAAAATCTCTAGAGAAATTAACAACATATGCTCACGTCTTGGAGTTAATATTATCCTTGTANTACAACCGAACCGAAACCGAATGGTTAACCGAATGCCCAGGCCTACTTTGTGCAATAAACATGATTCTTATCACACATATGAAAGCTTTATATTTTGTTACAAAACCTTAATAAAAATTTAATTGAATAATATGTAAAAGAAACTCTAAAAATGTAAGTTACAACATTCAACATATATGTATATAGAATCAAATTTAAAAACAATTTCTTTTCCACGATAATGTCTCAAATATTTTGCTTGTAAGAAAATCAAAACAAAGTATATATTTAAATGTTGGGATATAATGATGGAGGATGAGTGAATTATTATTTATAGAGTGAAAGGTGAAGGGAATTAAACTATCAAAATAATATATCATGATTATTTTTACATGATAATACATCATGATTATTTTAAATAAACTCAAAGCGGAATATTCAGTTGATGACCATGACTAATCGATTACGTTTGCATTTTACTTCCCAACTTTACTCTTAGTGCATACTTATTTCAACATATTTGTGTGTGATTGATGAAATCTTTTATTCCGTTAGTACCATATAAAATGGCTCATAATCAATGTTTTTTATTACTACTAAGACTTATTGTTTCGTTTCCTCGATCGGATCATTTGATGTATGATATCTCTCTCTACATGCTCCTTTGATGTAAGTCTCTTTGTCTAATGATATATCAAAATAAAAGTGAGAATTTGATTATTGTATCATTTTTAATGATTAGTTTAAACTTTACTGAGTCTATTAATTTTTTCACGAGCTTGAAAATGACATGCTTTGCTGCTGGTAGCTAGCGATTTCATAAATCAGGCCTGACTCAATAGTTTTATGGACCCAGAGCAAAAATAAAAATTTGGACCCTTTTCCCATGTAATTTTTTTTTTATACAAAATTTGGATCCTAAATGTTAACTAAAAAAACTCAAAAAATTAATGAACCTTATGCATATGCACACCCAAGTCCCAACACATGCATAGAGCCGATATATATTATGGATATGACTATCTTCGGAAAACAGAATCTCTATATTATTGTTGGAGAAAGCCTGATAGAGATTAACCATTAATTTTATACTAACATCTTCGAATACGATCATTCACAAATTGTAGAAAACAAAACAAAGCGGTAATAAATTTATCATTCGGAAGTATTAAAAACAAGCCCGTCTAGCTCAGTTGGTAGAGCGCAAGGCTCTTAACCTTGTGGTCGTGGGTTCGAACCCCACGGTGGGCGTTATTATTATTTTTAAACCCAATATGTATATGGAGTTTAGCATTTTTTTTTTCTCTTTTTTCTTTCCGTCTAGGCGTCTACTAAACCGAAATGGCCAATATAGGGGGAAAAAAATATATATTTTCAATTCATATACAAATTTAAAATTTTAACACAAATTAAATCACCCAAGAATTTTTAAAGAAAGCCTCTGGCTTCGCAGCTCCTTATAGCTCCACTGAAGATTTCCTCGGCTCCATACTTGAACTCGAACCCTGCACTTCTCAGCTTCTTCGTCGAGAGACTCATCCTCTTCTCTACTTTGTAATTCTTCAAACTTTACGTACCCACATAAAACACATAATAAATCAAAAAATCTCTAGAGAAATTAACAACATATGCTCACGTCTTGGAGTTAATATTATCCTTGTAAAAGTTTTACTTACTCAATGAAAGGTAACTGAAACTGAGGATATTTCGTAGACAAGAACTCATACACCTCATCTATCTTCATATCCACCGACGAACAAATATATCTCCCTTTCGCGATTGGCTTTTCTAATAAATATATCATCGCTCTTGCCACATCATCTATATGCACCATATTGTAAGTATCGAACAGATACTTCTCCTTGTAATTTCCTTCGTACAAGAAAAAGGGTAAATTGTTATTGTGAATAGTGATTACTACTCAAAACACTATTCGTGAAAACACGTGTTTTAACACGCACATAAAAAAAAAAAGCATTATACTTGTATATTATTAATAGTTAAACTACTTGTTTACTCATATTGTAACAATATCTATTAGTTTATAAGTAGAATTCTATTTCCTTAATTTTTTCGTATAGAAAATATATATTTTGATTAAAGTTATAAAACTTGTTACATTTTTAATAGTCACAATATCCAAACATAAATATAGAATAGTCTACAAAGTAGCAGGCAGTTCAAACATAAGTATTATAAATGATAAAATTCGAGCTATGGTCTCTCACGATACATGGTGAACCATTTAAGTACTACTCTAGCTAGCCAGCTATAGTACTATGAATTTACTTAATTTATTTGATAAACAAAAATGTTTGTAATAGGTTTTATAATCTTTAATACCTTTACCTACATTATATTACGT
The DNA here is from genome assembly GCF_000633955.1 of Camelina sativa. NCBI lineage: Eukaryota > Viridiplantae > Streptophyta > Magnoliopsida > Brassicales > Brassicaceae > Camelina > Camelina sativa. The sequence continues at coordinate 1,386,392 of NC_025689.1, read as the reverse complement.
ATAATGAAAGTAGTTAAATTTTTCATTGTTAGATATTTTATAATTAGCTCTAGACTAATCATGGAGAAGAAAACAAAAAAATTCTATTGGTTATAAGAATTAAGTACCAAAGAGCATGGCGAGAGAGATGAAGACGGAGGAAGGCAACGACGGAGATATAAAAGGTCCGACGACAAGAGGGATAACGAGAGTCACAACCTCCAATCCATTCTTATTGCCGAACTCAAGCGCCGCCGTCTCCGCCGCCAATTTCGACACAACGTAAGAGCTGCTCACTCTCTTCTCTTTCTGATTCCTAAACACCTCCGCGTCGCTCCAAACGCTCTCGTCCACTTCTCCTCCTCCATCTCCGTTGCCACCGCTGTAGAAAACGGTTACGGCGCTTGACGTGTAGAAGAACCGTTTCACGGTTTTAGCGTCCAAACACGACTTGAGTATCCCCATGAGACCTTGAACGGTGCGTTTCGTAACGGTCTCTTCGGTTTCGTTGCTGCTCGGGTCCATAGGATGAGCCACATGGAATACGGCTTTGCATCCTTCGATCGCCGGTTTAAAGCTCTCCGGTTCGTTGAGGTCAGCGGTGAATATTTGAAGCCTCTCCGATGCAAATGGTAGTTCGGTTAGGTAGCTTGTATCTTTCTTATTCCCTTCTGTAATATGCATAAAATACAATAGATATATAAACAAAACTAATTATGAAATTATCAACTTACATTTATATCGTATGGTTGGTTATTTAGTTATTGATTATAGAAAAATATGGTTGACTTTGTATAGAAGATGCATGTAACATGACATAGCTATGGAGCTTCAAGATCCTACAAACTGACAGATAATTCCAGCCGAGTACAATAAATTCCTCACATCCATAAAATATATATATATTTTAAATTGTCGATCCAAAAATCAACTTTAAAATGTTATATCTATATATATTTTTTTAAAAACTATAATCAATCTTTCTATTTATGTACTTTATATATGTTGAAACGGACCAATCAGCTATATATATAAGACAAGAACAAATTTATTCGCATTTTGGCAAATTAATGATGATAATTTAATAAAAGAGGAACTCGAACCTGGATTGGTTCGAACAGTGGCTCGAACGGAGTAGCCACGTTGGAGGAGACGCATGATGAGCCAAGAAGCAACGAAACCAGTACCTCCCGTAACACAAACCAACCCTGTCCCGTCCAACAACAAGGACGGGACCGTTTCATCTGCCACGAGCTTTGTTCCCTCTCGTCCTCCTCCGTTGTCATCTTCTTCTTCATCTCTCCCCATCTCTCTCTCTCTTTCTCTCTCTTCTGGTGTGTGGGAACCTCTCTAGAAGGGGTTCTTAAATAACGGAACCTACGTCATTTACTCTCTCACACCTATCCGCGTGACATGTTCCCCGTTTTGCTCTCTTCTCTCTTTATTACAAATTTTTTGTTTTATTATATTAATATATATATATATATATCCGTTATAATCGAATGCTACATTTTTTACAGATCATTTATATAAATAATTCACATTCTATGTCCGTTTATTACAAACATTGTTATTGGATTCCGTTATTTTTCATTCTTTCATCCTCTTTGTACGAATCATCATGAGCTTCTTCTTCTCTTTTTTACTACTAGTATAGTTTTTGGCTTCTAGTGGTGCGATCGAATGAATGTATTAAATTATAATATTCTGCATGTTCTAGGCATAGATTAAGGGATATTATTAGCAGGATTGTGATTACATATATATAGTTAATTAATATGAATGAGAAAGAAAGAAAGAAATAAAACGCGTGAATGAGATGGAATGGAATAGAAAGCGTAGGCGTGGCACATGATCCTGCAACTATCTCTCTCTTTTTTTTTTGTGTGACTCCACAAAGCTACCGTTATTTTCGGGATGTTGCTTTGTCGATGTTGCGAACTCTCTTCCTTTTCTCGTTGTCTTCCTTTGTATAATTGACTTTAACCTTTTGGATCGGCCATTCATTTTAGACATTTTTAGAATTAAATATAATCAAATTGCTAATCTAGGAAATTCCAGTTTCCATAGATGTTTTTGTTCCAAGTCCAAAAAGTATGCATATATAAATAGTATGAAATTTCATATGAGAGAGATACCAAACAAAAACTCGTTTTCATTACATATATTATTTTTGTAAGACTAAAATAGTTAAGAGTTCAACTTCCAACAACCACAACAAAAAAACAAAAAGTAACAAATGAAAAAGAAAGAAAAAAAAATCAAGAAAAACCTCTAATCAATTATATGATTTGATAGTTTTCGTTTTTTCGCCTGTATAGCAAAAACAAATAAGCAGAGGGGAACACTTTGTTTTTTTCTTGTAATCCGTTAAAAACTTATCCGGAACAGTATTTGAATGTTCGTTCGTTCACTCTTCCAAGGATCTGGATCACTGGATGTTTTATTACAACGTTAAACGAAAAAAAATGTTGTATTACGTTTAGTTTTTTTTTTTTTTTTTAACGTTGAGCTAATTGATATCGTGACTTTTTGATCTAAGCATGCGTAAGATGTTCGAGTTTCGGATCCGAATTTTCACGTTTTAAAATTAAAGCAAAATCTTTAGGAAAAAAAAGAAAACATTTTTTGTTGACATTGGTGATTTGAGGCTTCGATATTTCTATATTTTTGTAATATATTTGTCTAATTATTAAAACACCCTCTATGACTATACAACAGTAACAGTACTATAGTTTTAGGGGGATCGATGATCCCTACGTTCGNAAAGCGTAGGCGTGGCACATGATCCTGCAACTATCTCTCTCTTTTTTTTTTGTGTGACTCCACAAAGCTACCGTTATTTTCGGGATGTTGCTTTGTCGATGTTGCGAACTCTCTTCCTTTTCTCGTTGTCTTCCTTTGTATAATTGACTTTAACCTTTTGGATCGGCCATTCATTTTAGACATTTTTAGAATTAAATATAATCAAATTGCTAATCTAGGAAATTCCAGTTTCCATAGATGTTTTTGTTCCAAGTCCAAAAAGTATGCATATATAAATAGTATGAAATTTCATATGAGAGAGATACCAAACAAAAACTCGTTTTCATTACATATATTATTTTTGTAAGACTAAAATAGTTAAGAGTTCAACTTCCAACAACCACAACAAAAAAACAAAAAGTAACAAATGAAAAAGAAAGAAAAAAAAATCAAGAAAAACCTCTAATCAATTATATGATTTGATAGTTTTCGTTTTTTCGCCTGTATAGCAAAAACAAATAAGCAGAGGGGAACACTTTGTTTTTTTCTTGTAATCCGTTAAAAACTTATCCGGAACAGTATTTGAATGTTCGTTCGTTCACTCTTCCAAGGATCTGGATCACTGGATGTTTTATTACAACGTTAAACGAAAAAAAATGTTGTATTACGTTTAGTTTTTTTTTTTTTTTTTAACGTTGAGCTAATTGATATCGTGACTTTTTGATCTAAGCATGCGTAAGATGTTCGAGTTTCGGATCCGAATTTTCACGTTTTAAAATTAAAGCAAAATCTTTAGGAAAAAAAAGAAAACATTTTTTGTTGACATTGGTGATTTGAGGCTTCGATATTTCTATATTTTTGTAATATATTTGTCTAATTATTAAAACACCCTCTATGACTATACAACAGTAACAGTACTATAGTTTTAGGGGGATCGATGATCCCTACGTTCGGAAGTCTATATCGTAGATGGCTATTCTAAACCTTACAAGTATAGTAGTACCCCCTAATTCAATTTAAATCGATTACAGCTATATATTAGTATATGAGACCCCCAAAAAAAAAAAAAATCGATCACAGCTATCTATATTTAATNACTTTAACCTTTTGGATCGGCCATTCATTTTAGACATTTTTAGAATTAAATATAATCAAATTGCTAATCTAGGAAATTCCAGTTTCCATAGATGTTTTTGTTCCAAGTCCAAAAAGTATGCATATATAAATAGTATGAAATTTCATATGAGAGAGATACCAAACAAAAACTCGTTTTCATTACATATATTATTTTTGTAAGACTAAAATAGTTAAGAGTTCAACTTCCAACAACCACAACAAAAAAACAAAAAGTAACAAATGAAAAAGAAAGAAAAAAAAATCAAGAAAAACCTCTAATCAATTATATGATTTGATAGTTTTCGTTTTTTCGCCTGTATAGCAAAAACAAATAAGCAGAGGGGAACACTTTGTTTTTTTCTTGTAATCCGTTAAAAACTTATCCGGAACAGTATTTGAATGTTCGTTCGTTCACTCTTCCAAGGATCTGGATCACTGGATGTTTTATTACAACGTTAAACGAAAAAAAATGTTGTATTACGTTTAGTTTTTTTTTTTTTTTTTAACGTTGAGCTAATTGATATCGTGACTTTTTGATCTAAGCATGCGTAAGATGTTCGAGTTTCGGATCCGAATTTTCACGTTTTAAAATTAAAGCAAAATCTTTAGGAAAAAAAAGAAAACATTTTTTGTTGACATTGGTGATTTGAGGCTTCGATATTTCTATATTTTTGTAATATATTTGTCTAATTATTAAAACACCCTCTATGACTATACAACAGTAACAGTACTATAGTTTTAGGGGGATCGATGATCCCTACGTTCGGAAGTCTATATCGTAGATGGCTATTCTAAACCTTACAAGTATAGTAGTACCCCCTAATTCAATTTAAATCGATTACAGCTATATATTAGTATATGAGACCCCCAAAAAAAAAAAAAATCGATCACAGCTATCTATATTTAATTATTTATATATTGACGTTATTACTTTATTAGTGAATGCGCGTGACGTATGCCAAATTAAATATTTCTTTTGGGTTTGGTTCACAATTCACATCACGCTTCTATATATATGGTCCATAAAACAATATTAGACGAATATGAAGTCAAGATTATTAATTCAAGTATTATTGGCGGCCTAATAATATACGCAAACAAACTAAGCGGGGGTTATTGGTTTAAGATTTGAAAAAAGAGAGTTTTAAAGACTTTAAATGTTACGTAGAATCTGTTGTTATTAGATCAAGATTTTGTTAAACTCTGTTAAAGTTTAGTGTTATTAGTTTGTGATTTGTAAAAAGTCATTTAAAATCTTAACAAATCTGAGTTATTAGATTCAGACTTTTATAAAGTCATTAAAAGTTTTGTGTTATTAAATTAAAACAAAAGAATCTAGGATTGTTAATGAGTTCAGTTATTATGTTATTGGTTCATGATTTTAGACACTTTCTTTACAAAATAAAGTCATGGAAAGTATCATAAAAATACAGAGATTGTTTGGAGGACTTTACAAGATTTTAGAAAACTAATCAACAAAACTCTTTACCAATCTTTAACAATCTTTCACTTATTCATTTTTAATAATTTTATTGAACTCTTCAAAAATCTTCATAAATCTCAAACCAATACCACTCCCTAAGTACCGAGTATCTGTTTTTTAACTGATTATTACTTTACAAAATACTGTATTGTTTTTAAGTTTTTGACATGTATTGAAAAAAGCAAGATGCTTTAAATGTTATTTTCATTAGGTTTTGCGTTTTCCGTTGAATTCAATAATATTTTCATTATCAACATTCTGTTATAAACACAAAAATTTGAAGTAATGTATAAATACTCCATTTGAACTTTAAAGTAATCAATATATAGGATGTTTTAGATACTATGGTTTAAATTTTTATATACATTATGCACTTTAAATACATCTAATTTTTCATGAATATTTGTATTATGCACTTTTTTTTCTTGTAGTCGGTTGAATTTTTAAAATCAAGTACTAAATTATAGTTTTAGAAGAAAAAAACAAATATGAATTTTAAAATATGTTCTTTTAAGTAAAATATGTGAAACAAAGAGAGTATATAAAATACTATACATTGTAGAAATACCTAAGATGGAGGCAGTCAAAAAACTTCCGGCTCACATTTTCTGCTAAAGTGAAACTCCAAGCCCGAGTGCATGTAGTTGTCATCACTCTCGACGTTTCCATGAGAGATCAGTAAATTTACCATGCAAAAGGTTTTTTGATCCATGTTGTTATTGGAAGATTTAATTAGTAATTAAGACTTAAGATTTCTATTGTAATATTACTAAATTATTCTAAATCTTGAATTAAAAATGCCGAAAAATCTACACGCCATGGTCCAAGTGGAGTTTAATGATACGATTGAAGAAATTAACCTCTTTCGTAGAGGCTTAATATTGGACTCGTGACCTCTTTCGTAGAGGTTAAGGCGTACGTCTTTGTAACTCTTGACTTCGCACGTGATCGGCATTCGGCGATGATAGCGTTGCAAGTGAATACGATGTGGTGAGAATCGCGAGCGGTCACGTCGTTGCAGGCAACCAGAGCGCGTGTTTTGCCGCCATGTCCATGCAAACATTCGAACACAAATCAAGCTTGTCATAGACTTTTCCACTTCTAAGAAACCACATCCCTCAAAATTTATTCCACCACACCGCTGCATTGAAGAGATCTACCTTTTTGAAGAATTTTTGTTTTAAACAAGTTATGCCAAAAAATAGTTGAAAAACTTAATTGTTAAATTAACAATACTTATTTTATACATATTAAACTTATACACCTTGCTTACATACTTGTAGAATGGGACTGGATGCTAAGTCCGGTTTGTTTTCAACGTATTTAAAATTTAACACTTTAATTAGTTTGAATATATATTTTATTAAAATATTTTTAAACAATTATTAAAAAACAGTTGAAAAAATCATATAAATTTAGTTTTAAAAATCAAAATCATTATTCTTAAATTATTTTTTTTTTAAAAAAAGGGGAAAAAGGGAGTATACCTGTGTGTTGTGATATCTTAAGAAAAAAGAGGATGGACCTCTCGACCTTTTGTGTCTGCATCCAATCTGAAGCCACTAAACGGAAGACAAAAAATAAGGAAAATTAACTCACTGCTCACAAAAGAATGTTACATTAGTAATTTTAAAAAAAAAAATCAACAGAGAGATAGATATACATGACCTGAGAGCATCGTCGCGACTCACTCAGTGATGACTCGCAAGCCCAATGTTTACAACGCCGTCGTTTTCATATAAGACTTCTTTTTACATGATCTATTTCACTCCGACGCGACCGACGATCCAATTTATCAATGATGATTAGCGCTATTAAGAACCTCCTCTCTTCGGATGGATGGAGATCATTGCAGAGATCGTTCGATCGATATGATCGATCATCATCGGCTTTTTTCAACGATGTCTACTCTAAGATATGATGGAGACAGAAGAATTCCGATCATCGTCATCCATCGGAATTCGAAGACAACAAACTACTTCATCATGGATCATCAAATAATACATACTCTTACAATAAGATAGGGTTTTGAAGAAGAAGAATGAAGAAGCGAGAAACAGAGAGTTTTGATTTCTTTCTCTCAAAAAAGGACGATCGAAGAAGGAAGCGTAAATCACACGTATGGGTTCTCTCAACGGTTCAAAAGAAAAAAGGAAATTTATAATCACAACGGTCATATATTAATTAATAATTATAAAAATTAATTAAGGGATGTGTCTTTGTTTGTTTAATTTCCTTTATAATAATATAATATATATATATATATATATATATCAATTATCACAACGGTAACCATAAACAAAATATTACGTTGGGACTGGGCTGCATCTTCCGTTGAGAGCAACAGAGCAGAGCATCATGGCTAGCTGGCTTGGAACAACAAAAGGTCAAAATAATCTCTAACATATATATGTTAGTATAATAATAAGTCTTGCCTCTTGTTTAGAGTGTTTGTGTTTGGTTCTTGATCTGTGTTAGTCGGAGAGAGAGAGAGAGAGTAATAAGGCATCAGACACATGACAGAAGATAAATAAAAAGGCATAACCCTAATTAACCATAGAGAGTTAAATCGTTATTTTTTAAAGACTTGAGAATTAGCAAAGTATGTATGAGTAGTAGTATTTGCACAAAATTACTTTTAGAATCAAATAAATAAAAACAACAAAAAACGCTTTTACCTAAGAGCTATGCATAATGCATGTGTGGATTATATAACCTTCATTTTTTTTTATTTTTTTTTGGAACAAAATGTGGATTATAACCTTCATAAGAAGTTATTTCTCTCTTGTAAATCGTATCTCCCAGTCTGGTTGAACTGTTTGAAGCATCACTATTATACTATAGTACTGTTCGGGCAACTAAAATTGTTTCCAGTTGTAAACCAATCAGTTTGGACCAATGAAACTCCGAAAATCTTTGGTTTAGTCCCCCCCTCATCGTTTGTGAGAAGACTAAAATATGTTTGGACCAATTAAACTCCACTAAACTCTGAATCCTACTGATGCTTTAAACTAGGATTGAAACTGTTATCTGCTGTTCTAGTGAGTTTATGGTGTTTGCAGTTATTTCATAACAAAGATTTAATATGTCACTTTCATATACTCTCTCTGTCTCTCTATATGTTTGTAGTGAATTGTCTTCCTATTTAAGGCTCTGTTTTTAATCTCTTGGCGAATTCCCCTAATCAAAACAGGTTCTGTTTCTGCGTTACTCATGCGTTTCCTTTTTATGATTCTACCTTAGTTCCATTATACAGTACACTATATAAGCTCTCTTTACAAGAAAGATAGGTATATATATTCCATGCTCCACAAGTATTTCATTGCATCTTGGATACCTATCTGGTGGCTCTACAGTAATTGAATCTTAAGTGGTACGCATAAGCTCTTATCTTATATTTTTTGTTTTCTTTCTTAAAACGAGTTTGCTCTGTTACCAGATTTATCGAAAAAACACTCCATGCAATAACCAATTCTAACAGGCATACATAATTTTAGCTATATATATCTCTTAAGATGGGCCTATTGGCATAGTAGTGATCTTAAGTGGAATGGTCAACTTTGGGAACAGAGACTCGTCCCTTTTTTTTTCCTACTCTCCATTGCTACGATACATACGTCTGACTAGTAGTTTGACCTAATTGCCAGCCGGAAGTTTGACCGCTGGTAAGTACCTTGAGATGTACTGCATCGCCAGTTCTTGGAATTCCCCATCTTCAATTCCACCTTGAGTTAAAGGTTCTTCTTCCCACGCACTATCCAAGTTACTCGGTTGTTCCATCGGATATTCATTGTTATGCGCAAGATCGATAGGCGGCAGCTGTGGCGACTGTAAAGGAAAGTGCTGAAATGTTGAAAGACGAGCTTGAACATGAGCAAGCTCTGCTTGTAGATTCATCACCTAAATGCACACAGTCTTGCTTGTAAGTTTCTATATATATAAACAGTTGTGTTCTACAAAAAATGTTTTGATGAAGAACCTGGTGCTGAAGAGAGAAGAGATGGCCAACAGAGCCATAAACAGGATCACGAAGTCTAGCCATGGCCTCGTAACAGAGCGTGACCACTGCGTCAAACCGCTTGTGCAAAGGCAATCTCTGTAACATTTTAGAGGCATTGCTGGCTCCAAACACTTTGTGAACCGCTGCAAACCTCGCCGTGCCTTGCTCTGCATCGAAATATGGAGCGAAAACGCACCCTTTCACACACTTTCTCCTCAAGAACTTGCAAGCCCCGCACGGTCCTTCTCCTCCTCCTCTTCCACCGCCGTTCACGTTTCCGGTCATCATCTTCAAAAGTAAAGAGAGATAGAAAGAGGGGGATAGTATAGATAGAGAGAGAGAAGGAGATGGGTTGTTTAATTACATCAAGGCAACTCGATGAACTAGTTTCAACATTTATATAAATAAATGAAAAGTGTTTGGGTTTTGACTGTCAATGTAAGTTTCTGTATACTATTGAATGATCGGCCGCTTATTTATTTCATTTCACATCTTTTTTATTTCTTGGTCTTTACGTGAATACTACTCATCATTTGTACATAATTCTAATATATCTTCGTATGAACAATTAATATGGGTTCCAAAATTCGATGTTATAAATGATCTTCTGCTAACATGTACTTCTAGATATTTAGTGTAAAAGTTAAACCAAAGAAAGCCTAGCAAAGACAATTATTCACAAGATTGTATGTATACGCAACTGAACTAGTATACTGTTATGAAGATATATATATATATATATATATATATATATATACGCAATGATGAAGATCGATGTCAAAGAGCACAAACCACGTGTGATCGATTCATATAGCTCAAATGTCCATCCATAACCCTAAAAACCCTTTGCATTTTCAAAAATTTACGTACATATATTCTAGCCCTAGCGGCCCCTCCCCATGCACATTTCTTTTCATACTATCACATCTCCTGTCACACTCACTCTCTTTCTTTACGTATGTAGACGGACTTGAGTGTATACATGTATAGATATCCCCACATGAACTCATAGACATTGGAAATGTAGGAAGGAGAGAGATCTTGAAATGTCGACTGATTCATAATTTCATACCATAACCCTATATATAACAGCACATCATCACGACNACGTGTGATCGATTCATCTAGCTCAAATGTCCATAACCCTAAAAACCCTTTGCATTTTCAAAAATTACGTACATATATTCTAGCCCTAGCGGGCCCTCCCCATGCACATTTCTTTTCATACTATCACATCTCCTGTCACACTCACTCTCTTTCTTTACGTATGTAGACGGACTTGAGTGTATACATGTATGTATAGATATCCCCACATGAACTCATAGACATTGAAAATGTAGGAAGGAGAGAGATCTTGAAATGTCGACTGATTCATAATTTCATACCATAACCCTATACATAACAGCACATCATCACGAGGGTTGGTTTAGATAAACCAGACTGCGACAAAACGTTGCACAATTGACACTGAAACACACACAAACACAAAAACCATGTGAAGTATTCAATAAGTATAGCATTTGTAAAGTAAGTAAGACAAGACAGGTTAATAATATCTCTCTTTTCCATTCTCCACTATCACAATCACGGTCACGATCACAGTCAAAGCGATTATCATACGTGCAGAGAGATTTGAAAATCCAATATCTTGACCTTCTTTATTGCCTCTCCTTCCTTTTTGTTTCTGTTCCACCCGACATAACTCACTTTCGATCTTTTCAGTGCTTCTATTTATTTTTACGAATGAAAATTAAATTTTACTCTAAGAAAAGAATGTATAACAAACAATTTATCCAGAAAATTCTTATAAAAGGTTAATCAAGAAATCATGTTTGTAATCCATTTCTATCAACCATATGGGAAAATAAAAAAATTGTAGAAGGGGACACACTACATTGAAATGCACGCGCTTGAATGCGGCGAGTGAGAAAAAAAAATTGTTCTCTAAAAAAGTTCCAGTCAAAGAGGCAAAGAGAATCGACGGTTGAGATCGATAGAGCAACCCGCTAGCTAGGTACGTTTTGCTTCTCAGATCACTACTACACCAAAACAAAGCCACGTCGTAAAATCTAGACACGTGGGCCAAGCGAGACTCGTATCCTCTCTCTATGACTTCACTGTCCCACGGACGGACCTAAGCGATCAGTCACTTACTTACCTGACCTCACCATCGCTTCTCTAATAGTGAGCCTATAACCAAACCCCTTTTATTGCATCTATGGTCTAACATTTGTAATGCATTGATCACAATTGTACTTATGTTTCGTTCAATATTTGCCAACCAGACATTTTTTATTTTTTTGCAAAACCAGTTACCAATCCCGTAAAAATATATAAAATCACGTCATCATTCATAGTTCTTTTCCTAAAAATAGATGGACTGAATTCAACGTAAACAAGATGAATTTTTTGAAAAAAAAATATTGATAATAATCTTCAGCAATCCATAATATATATGTATTGGGTAAGCTCGAATTTAATTAAGAGTAAGTATGAAACGAGAGCGTTGGAGAAGAGACTCGCGCCGTTCGGTTTCTTGTCTGCTAATCTAATCCATGAGAGACTCTCTCTCACTCTCTAGTCTCTACACTCTATTTTACATCATTAGCTTTCAGCCCCTTAACTTTCTAATGTTTTAGTTTAACCCCCCAAAAGAGCTTCTTACTTCAAACTTGCACCATTTCCTTTTTTTCTTTCTTTTAATAACATTAAAACACTATATATTTTATATTATTTATTCGATCAGTAGTACAATTTACTTAATTAAAGAATTGCTTGAAATCTTTCTGTTGTACACATTTTTATTTTTATACATTATCATTATAAAGCCCCATAAATTTTGATGATGTGCTTCGAAAAAAATAATGAAGAATTTTGAGATTTGACCACAATATTGTCGAATTTGAAATTGCGACCAGAACTATAGATCGAAACGGTCTTACGTCTGATATACAACCACTGTCTGAAAATTATCCGACCAGGGGCCAATTATTATATCAAACAAAATACTCCTAGTTTTTATTTTATGATTTTGAGAAAGAAGCTCTATGAATTTGATATACATATTTTTCTTGCTACATTAGTCATTTATTATATTTTCATCAGTTGGACTTGAAAGGAACTCATATGTATGCGTGTGCGTGTGTTTTTGTGTTTGTGGTTACATAAACAAGTTACAAGAATTTTGGGATTGTGTTTATACTATAATTTATAATTTAGTTTAAGCATATATACGTAGTACATAAACTCTTTTAATATACAAATTTAATCTAAGGCAACATTTCTACATTTAAGGAATCATTTGTCAGTTTATGAAATACGGAGACAAACCACTCATTGACTAAAGTCGTTGGGCCTTAATTAATTACATAACGTGTGACGACATTGGAAACTTTTAACAGTTCATTCTGATTAATACTTAGCTAGCTAGATTTTCTGTTACTGATGAGC
>NC_025689.1:1319373-1373497 GCF_000633955.1 Camelina sativa | reverse complement strand
AAAAAAAAAAAAAAACAGTTTGTTAGTTGCTACGAGTAAGTGACCAACCGGGTCAAATTACCGTAGCTAGATTGTACTGATGATCATTTTGTTAAATATTAGCATATTTAATTGAAGATTAGTAGTATATCAGTGTCATCAGCTCCAACTTAAACTCTTATAAACAAATCGTGTTGCCTTGTTTTTAGGCGACAGCGGATAATTTTTTAATATTATTTTGAGTAGATTTTGACTGGTGGATTTTAGAGTTCAAAGGAATAATAGAGTCTTAGGATGATAGGATCAAGTATCAACCCACAATATGAATATGAGTTAAAAGAAACTACGCATGTGTGTAATTACATCTATTAAAATGTAAGACAGATCATATACATATATAATATATATCCCTTACCAAATTCGACGAGAATGTTAAGATAAGCGAATTAGGGCGTGACTGCACGAGTGGACGAAAAAGTTTCATCAACAAAAAGCCAAGTGATTAATGATAATATGAGTATGTTATGTGTATATTAAAACATAATGAGCTATAAAGAAACAACCTATGAGAAAAATATACTGAATTAAAACTAATTTGTGTTTGATCGAAAATGTTCGACTCTTTTTGTACATCCCCAAGATTTGAGGTACCATGTCACTTCCACCTTCTGTACCTATCTCATTTAGTATAATATATTACGCTATTACATAACTCGACGATGTTTAGGACGAGTAATCAATCACTAACAAAAAAGAATGAAATTTATGATAGCAATTAGAATCGTCTGTTGACTCATATGCATTCATTCCCAAAACAAAATTTCGTGGTCGACCATATTTTTTACCTAAAACTATAAAACTGAAATATATATATGAAACTCTCAAAGTTAATTATAGAGCAAGCTTTACATTTTGTTGTTAGATAACTATTGAATTGATTAATCATATCGTTGATTGTTAGCATTTCCTCATGGAAACATTAACGTCCTTCTTTTTTTTTTTTTTTTTCTTCAACGTCTTTACTTTAAACTTTCTATTTTATTTTCTTAATTAGAAGTACAACAAACTTCATTTTTTAACTTATAAAATGAATTATACAATAATTTTATANTTTTTTTTTTTTTTTTTACTTCAACGTCTTTACTTTAAACTTTCTATTTTATTTTCTTAATTAGAAGTACAACAAACTTCATTTTTTAACTTATAAAATGAATTATACAATAATTTTATATACACATTTTAAAGATTTTTTTTATAAAAAAAAACACAGACGCGTGGAGGAGACACTGGGGAAGCAAAAGGGGCGTTACTAACTTTCTAAGGGAACGGCGCGTGGGACCTACGTGACGTATGACGTCATTCATTTTTCTTTCACTCGCTAAAGGCAGTTACAATCACTATCGCCATGTGTACTTCTGTTATTGGCACACGTAGCTACGTTTTTTTTTTTGTTTCCTTTCAAACCGAGAGATTTTAGACATTTTGACTCCCGGGTTACTTCGGTTCACTCTGATCTCGTTAATAAACCGAAATCGAATCCATTAACCTTCACTTTCACAGTTTACGGTAATTATCGATGGGGAACGTGAAGTTAAAATATGGGAATGGATGAGTTAACAATGCTCTAGTAGTATGCGACTATGCGTAACTAATTTAACTATTTCGTAAGCTAATAGTGATTTTGTTTTCTTATCCATATTTTTACTTGAGAAGGTCTTTAATCAGTTACGTACGCTTTTGCATTATTATTCCGATTATACAAATTTTGGAAAATCGAATCATTAAAGAAAATAACTAAGACCTAGCATTTCTTTATGCACTATGGCTATTAAATTGATAAAATAGTATACTATTTTTTAATGGCATGCATTTTGTAAATATAATAATTTTTGATGGCCTAATTTAATTAGACGTCAAGTCATAATTTGATAACTTATTTAATGATATGAATTTATTTTATTTATTTATCCATCTTGTATACGTAATTCATATAATTAAAGTCGTGAGATACTGAGATGTCTCCAAAAATAATATTTCACATGTAAATTCACAGTAAATAAAGAGAAAGCAAGAACTTTATTTTTCTTGGAAAATAAAATTTTATCACGAGATGTTCCAAGGGAAATAGATAATCAAACGATTTTTCCCTTTTTATGTCTCTTTTGATTTATAAATGATATAATTGTGTCATTAAAGGTTATATAACATATGAGAAATAATAATAGAAGAGGCTTATCCCATGTTTGCTTCACGCAAACAACTAAATACGAGATAGCTAGAAAGAGAAAAGAGAGAGAGAGATCGTTCTTCTTTTATTTTTTCCTTTTTTTTTGTGGTTAGCTTTGTCCTCGCGTGGCTTTAAAGACTTTCTTCTCTATACTCTCCTCTTACCAAACCCTAATTCTCCTCTCTTGATTCCCTTTTCTCAAATATTCATCTCTTCTTTAAACAATACCAAACTTAAATCTCAATACATTTTTTTCTCAACACCCTAAACAAAAGAGAGAAAGAGAGCAACAACTCGTTCATTGTGTGAGGGTGATCATGAGCGGTGGTGGGAACACAATCACTGCCGTGGGAGGCGGAGGTGGTGGTTGTGGTGGAGGAGGAGGTAGCAGCGGGGGTGGAGGAAGCAGTAGTGGCAGTGGGGGTGGCGGCCCATGTGGTGCTTGTAAGTTTCTAAGGAGAAAGTGTGTGCCGGGATGTATATTTGCACCCTACTTCGACTCCGAGCAAGGCTCAGCTTATTTTGCAGCGGTGCATAAAGTGTTCGGAGCCAGTAACGTCTCGAAGCTTCTTTTGCACATACCAGTTCATCGAAGGTCCGATGCTGTCGTAACTATTTGCTATGAAGCTCAGGCTCGGATAAGGGACCCTATCTATGGTTGCGTCGCTCACATCTTTGCTCTTCAGCAACAGGTAATTAATTTAACCTTTTTTGGTAAAGAATTATTAAAATGCGTTGGAAATCACTATATGTGAAACATACTTCTTGAATTAAACTAACCAAAAATTATTTTGATGACAGTTACGTTTTTCTTTTCCAAAGTAGCAAACTTCAGTTTCGTTTGGGAATATATATAATTTTCTAGTCATGTAAATTAGGTTAAAGATGAACAATTTTTTGGGTGCATGAAATGAAATCTTCTTAGAGTTTTTCGAGAGCTTGTCACTTTCTTGAGTTTTCTTGGTTATCTAATCTTCTACTTTGAGTATAAAGGAAAAAAGGCATGGTTGTCTGGTTAATTACTTATGAAATCTCTTAAAATAATGTATTATGCAATTATATAAAAATGATACGGTCGTGACAAGTCCCATTGCAAAATTATGGAGTTTTTGTTTCTTTGCTGGTTTTCGGGAATTGGTCGGGCTACAATTTTCTGTGTTAATACGTAGATATACCAATTTTTGTATTTTCCACTATATATCGATCTTTTTCTATCGTACTATGAATATAAAATAGTAGTATTTATTTTGTGTATAAACATTATTTTGTTTCTTCGCATTTAATTAGTTTCATTAACTGTTACTGTATCTGCATGTCCATATTCCATGTGATAATGGGATGAATCTATACCATGCGTGTCATTAAAAATTATTACTCTCTATGTTAGAATACCTTACATAAATTGTGGCTTAACAACCTTAACAATCGAAAATACATTAATTCGATTTCTGAATGAAAGTAAATCAAGCTGAATAGAAGGGTAATTAATTAAACTTTTAGATAAGTATAATCAATTACATGAAATCAGAAGTTTTAAAATTTAACACGTATAAACCATTTTTAGGATAGTTAAAACTATCACGTACGTTAAACGTATAAAAAAAACTAAGAGATAGAGATTTCACTTATCAAACTAACCGTATTATGTTGGCAAGAAATTGCAAGGCATAAATTAGTCGCATCCTCACGTAATGTCCTGAAAGTTACATAGTATCATTTTATATATTTTTTTCTAACTCGTAAAATGTATACATAGGTGGTGAATCTACAAGCAGAAGTTTCTTACTTACAAGCCCATTTGGCATCACTAGAGCTACCTCAACCACAAACACGGCCACCGTCTCTATCGCAGCAGCAACCGCTCTATTTCGCACCTCCTCCGCCTTTCTCCATAACCGATATACCTGCATCAGTCTCACCCTTACCCTCAACCTACGATCTAGCCTCCATCTTCGATCAAACTACACCGTCTTCGGCGTGGGCCACACAACAACGAAGGTTCGTTGATCCACGCCAGCAATACGGTGTATCATCGTCATCTTCGGCCGCTGCCACCATAGGCCTCGGTGGTGAAAACAGTGACCTTCAAGCATTAGCACATGAACTCCTCCATAGACAAGGATCTCCTCCGCCCGCAGCAACCGACGATTCGCCGTCTCGGTCTATGTCTAGATGAGTTGGTTTTGAATCTTTTGATCGTTACATCTACCTGTTTGTTATTAGGAAAATTAAATTACTACTCAATAAAATTTAATTTTCTTCGAATATTATAAGGAAATGTTGATTATAATTTGTCTAACATTTACACTGTATTTTCCAAACTTGTTCTGGTGACTATATCTTATTTGCCGTTATATTTTTCACCTATTATTAAGTTTGAATATAACTCAGTCTTACGTTTTTACTAAATTAGTTGTCAAACGATATCTTCATAGTTCATACTTCATACTTTTGCCTTGGGGGATTTTCTCGCAAGGCCCTTTGTTATCGTGGGCCTTAACCTTCATTTTGTTGTTGTTGTCAAGCTCTTTTTTAACCCCTCACACTCTTAAGTTTTATAATATCTGCTTCTTTATCCAGAAAATGAAGTTACAGAGTTATAAACTTATAGCATATATGATACAATTAAACTACGAATCATCCAGATATCAAAATTTGCAAGGAGCACAACCAATAGACTAATAAATAATTCGAAAAAGTGTTTACACTAACTGTTTCAACAAAAAGTCTTATTCGCTAGCTGATTTACGTGTACGTTATTGTTTTTTTTTCTTCATAGAAAATAATTCACGGCCTTATCAAGCTCAACACAATTTCGATTTTAAACTTCTGTTGTTTTGTTGTTGGTGCTACATGCATTCTTACTCGTCCTACATTCTATTGGGCCTTGACCTAGGTTTAGGCCAGTTTTAACACTCTCGCAAGTCGCAATGGGTTTGGTTGAGCTTGATAAGGTCGTAAACTTTCATGACTGGTAATGATGGTTTAAGCTCTCTAGATCGGGAATTTCGGTTTTTTTTTTCTTTTCGAAATTCGATAACGTAGACGTATTTTAGTATTTTTAGTTCAATGTTGTATAGTACACATATACATGACGGGAATTTTCATGTAATTATATAAAAGAGCTCGTTTACGTTAGACTTTTTAATAAATCTATATCACTATGTGAATAAGCCAGGGGAAAGGTGAACTGTTTTTTTCTTCTTTAATTCGTATAATTATAGTACTATATAGAAAGCTAGTTATTAGTTAACTTCGTCTATATATATATCTTATTGTTAGTTTCGTTATCGAACTCACTTTTTATTTTCTTATTTCGTCCCATGCACAATATTTAATATTAAGCGACATCAAACGCAATCATTTTGTTGAATGTTGCAAGATTAGAATAACAAAGCTTGCACTTCCTTACATGTCGGAGCTCTCTCCTGTAAAATATTTGCATCTATAAATCTTGATATAACTATTAAATTGTACCTTTATCTCCCATATTTGCTTATATATTGAATGTTAGTATTATATAACTTTTTGACTCTTTGTCTCTCTCTGTTAATTGCTACCTATGTTTCCTTCGTTATTATGATAGTCAGATTTGCTGATAACAAAATTTTCAATTATCGATGTTTGTTAGAATTTTATTTTTCATAATCTCTACGAAATTATACTGAAATTTAGTGTATTTTTTTATTCTTTCAAATATTATGATAACTATGTGCTTTCTCTGTTTTTCCTGTAGAAATAAGATAATGTACATTTTTAAAGACAGCCATTTACGAATACGCAGATCACTCTCTTTGGTTAATATTCAACTTTCATCTCTGAATTTTGTTTGTTTGTCATTTATGTACAAAATATTCGAATAAACAATCATAAATTTGAATATAATGTCGTAGGAGAACAGATGATAGATAGTTTCTACGGTCGATTTAGATAAGTAACTAAGAACCATAATCAACGCCCAACAACAACATAAACAAAAATTAATGAGAGAAGATTATGATTGTAATAACATTTAATTAAATAATCCAAATGCGTCGTGCTTTGATGCTTAAGTTGATGTTAAGAGAATCGTTGACATTTTGGCACCGAGTTCTCGAGGCATATGTTCGTTTCAAAAGAAGATCAAAGATAATTAATAATTCCAAGTAAATCGCTGTCCATCACATGACAACCTCGGCTGTGGACCTGTGGTCCATTCTTTTTAATCTCTTTTTTTTTTTCAATTTTTTTCTATACAGATTACTCGGGGTGGCTCGCATAATTACTTATTCTTTTTTTTTTTTTTTTTACGGTTCTTGCTTTCAGTGGTTATATATTCGTAGATAGGTAAAAAAAAAAAAAAACTTTCAATAGAGTTATAAGTCTCGGGTGAATATGGAATGGTACGCAAGATTTAGACGAATGATGTTTTTTTTGTTAAGGTGATGATAAACACCAACTTGATTGATTAGGTTAGAAAATGACATTTGGTAATATCTTGTAATATATAATTGAATAGATGACATATCTTTTGTCTTCAACATTTTAGCCATAAAGAACTTGTCCATTGCGAGTTATATGTCCTTAAGCTTGAGTGCCTTTTCATACGAGTTATATATATTCACATAAGGTCACATATCCAAAAAAGCAAAGCATATATGACAAATTCCGATATGGATTTACGTAATAGATTAAAAAGTTATTGGGTGCCAAAAAAATGCATCGAGCTATGTTTTGCTTTTGTCTATATTACACGTCCGTCCTTATCTCTCACTTAAATCAAACCATTAGCTTTTCATTTCTACTTAACCGATATTTTCATATTCCATAGTTTGCGAATCTGATTGAGAAAGTTACATTCTTTCTACAAGATTTATAAATTTTCTGAAAACAGAGTTTCTAAAAATACCCTACCAACAATTATTTATAAGAGACTGCATGTCACTGCTTGTGTTTTGTTCTTTCGTTTTCTTACAAAACTATTTCATATTTATAGAGACTAGTACATAGGTTACGTTATAGTTTTTTTTTTTTGTCAACAGGTTACGTTATAGTTATGTTGAGTGACTTTAAATAACCGATTACATAGTGAATTATATTCATGAATATTTTGAAGATAATTATATCAAATGCCTCCTAAATTGTTTATCAATGTAATCTTATACTTATAAATGGATATATACTTAATATAGCAATTTGGAAATACTAATTTCCTCTTTTTATATTATCACATACAATTATGCTGTCTCGATTTAATATGACACTGAGAGCTAAGAGATAATACACACAACAGTCCATAGCTTTTCGAAAAATATTAATTGGTTAATAATTATGTCTTACATTCCAAATGAATTACTTATATGGATTAAAATTCGATTTTATAGTGACAATCATGTGATTATCATCGTCAGCTATATATCTCAATTCGATTAAAATAATGAACTTATATACACATGATAAGAAAAGGTAAGATGTGAACATTAATGAGCATATGCAATTCACTGAGCTAAGAGATTATACACACACAACAGTCCAAATGTCTAGTTATTCCTTTAAGCAAAAGAAAAAAAAGATTTAGTTATTCTCAAAATTTCTTGATAACTACAAAATGGGGGTTTACATAACATGTTAATTAGGCTTTAGTGAGTAATGATCCAAGTGGTATTAATGGTTGCAGATTTTGGTTTTTTCAAAAAGCAATTAGTTTAGAATATCTTAACATGGGTTTCAGAGCCACATGGCCCATCCTAATTGGATTTCAAGTGAAGACAAAAAACGTGAGATGCGAGTGGTTAGTCCGATGTCCACCCACCCGGATCGGTTCGGGTCGGGTGTCAGCGGGATCCGCGGGGGATGGGTGAGAATCACGCCCACACGTCCTGGTTTCAGATTCAACCTACATCTCTCTCTTCTTCCCATGCGGTCAACACACATTTTACTCTCTCTCTCTCTCTTTATGATTAACTACACGAGTAGTATACGTATTCGTATTCTGTATTCATTACGATACTTATATGAATATGATTTAAGATACCATATAAATAGAATGGCAAAAGAAAATTAAAAGTGGAACAACAAAATTTGGATTTACTAGCGGGATGATCGCCGACGTTCATAAACCATACTCTTTTTTTTTTTCCATAATATTTGCATAATACTTATTATTTGATTTTTTGCTGATCACCGAAAGATCCCTAGATGACATATGTTTATGAACGTTATAATAAAAAAAAAAAAAAGTGTTAACATTATCGACCATGGTACAGACTATATGTAAACATAACAAACACATATAGCCCACAAATTTGTTTTTATATAGTTGTAATGGTGTTAGACTGAGGAATTTCCTCAAGGTTGTTCCCCAATCATCACATATCTATAAAGAATACCCTTGTTTTTCTTATATTGGCTGAATATTGTTTTATATATCATGTAGTATATAATATGGAATCAAGAAGAAAACAAAAGCTAAGGACCTTTTAGTAGACATTATGAAACTTGTAAGGGATCATGTGTATAGTATTATTTATGTATACATAAATTTTATATGTAGAACGCCGTATTATTAATAAATAATCCGACATAATTAATGAATCACATAAAAATAGTTATTAAAGAGGTATACTCATATACATTTAAAACAAGATTTAATCAAGAGATCACAATTTTTAATGCTGGTCTATCTGCCCAACGTTTAACAAGCTTCAAAATTTCAGTATCCAGCATTAATTGAGTAGTACTATACTACTATCTTTGGTAATGAAAACTAAATTTGTTGATTAAACCTTTTTTTAATCACATAATCGAATCCAGAGCGGTATGCCTGTATATGTAACAGCGATTCTAAAACGTATGTTATTTTTGTATTTAAAGTTGAGATATTTTTTATCGTAACATGCATCATTTATATTTTTTGTAGTTATTCGTGATTCTAACTATTTGTTAAAATAAAATAAAATGTATATATAAATAGGAAAACAAATAAAGTGGAAAACAAGAAAGTAATGAGAAGTGGCACTGTCAAACACTTTTTGAGATGTCTTGTCCGGAGAATGTTACATTGGTGGGGTGAGAAGAAGTACAAGAAGAACTGAAGAAGCTTTTACATATTTTTGGGAAATTTGACAGTTTTGACATATTTTAAGGTAAGTTATTCGAATGTAGAAAATATATACTACTCCCTCCGTTTTAAAATATAAGATGTTTTAAGCAAAGCACGCAGATTAAGAAGTCTCTACTTTTAACAAGTTCAACCAATCAGAAATAATACTGCATAATATAAAATACTAAACTAATCTAAAAGTTGCATTGAAATTTGAAAGCATCCTATATTATGAAACAAAAAACTTCTCCAAAACATCCTATATTTTGAAACGGAGGGAGTACTATTTTTGTGAAAACACACCCGTTGGTGACCAAAAATATTCCCCAGCATCGTGACGTGAAAGCCACCCTTCTGAATCTGATCTTTCAGTTTCAGGCACATCCTGAAAACTGAGTCAATGTTTTCAAAAGTAAATTAGTTACCACAATTAAATGAAGGCCTTCACGCGTGTCAGTCAGCGGCTGCACGTGCGAGTGTGAGCTGGTCCTCGCTGGCTGGTCTTGTTACGTGAAGGCATCGCAACCGACGGGGACAAACATCCAACGGCGTCTGACGCGCCTGTCATCCTCTCTTTCCTCCACTCCCCTGTCTCTTTAGTCTTTCCCCAAGCTTACGCGATTTACGAGCTTGAATCTGCCTGCCTTATCGACCCAACATAATTAATCTCTGTATATATACATTTTATAATACTATACTACTAGTAGTGGTAAATACTAGTTACTTGCTTTATGCTCATAAAAGGAATTTAAAGTCAGTTTTACTTGATAATGTCTTATTGGTTACTAATATAAAATGGTGCAACGATATATATATATATATATATATATCCAAAATTACATAAATTTTTACGGAGGTGAATTAGACAACGAATTAAATTGAAGCTGATGTTAAACGTGTAGTATTATTAGCCAACGACCAGTTGATGTTGTAAACCAAACATACGACTGGTAACACGTATATAGTAGTATAATTTTGACTCTGATACAAAACGTGAAAATAAAAGAAAAATGTGATTACTAAAACATAAATTGAAGTACACAGATATTATTTTAAATATTTATGAAATAAAATAACAGTATCCATATTTTTCAGAATAGTATAATTCAAGGCAGCAGTAAGTATATACATTATAGAATTAAGTGGTTATGCTAGATTTTAAGTGAAATATTTTAAACAGTTTCTGTCATCATCCAACCACAATAACGTCTCTTCTTCACATTTTCATCGTCTTTTCTCCAATTCAACTCTTAATTATTTGTCACTAACTTTCATGCACTTTAATTAATCTTAACGTACGTATATATGCGGACACATGTATGTTTTAAAATTATTTTTTGTTAACAAGAAAAACAAATCAGTAATGTGAAAACAAAGAAAAAAAATCATATGCATTGGGAGTCTTATTCCTTAATGGTTGTTTAAGAATTGTCCTATCAAGGCAAATCGAAATTTCTCATACATAAACACAAATTAAACTGACACATGCATCATAGTACATTTCTTTTATTTATATATGTGATTTAAAAGGAAAATATCTATAGATAAGCTTATAAATTCTACCAACATTATTGTATACAGAATATACTGTTATATTTTTCTCTATAAAAGTTTGAATGCGTGTGTATAAAATTGTTGTTATTTTTTAAAAAATGTTCTACCGTTACATCGATAAACATAGTACGAGTATAAAAGAAAAGACTCGTGATTGTTGGCAAGAAAAAGAAAAAAAAAAGACTCGTGAATTGAAAAAATATGTAGTTAAAGACCGTACATTAAGGCATGTACCACCTACAAAATCATGCATATATGCATCAGTTTTATCATCAGCTTAATTAAAAACAAAAATTAAAAATAGTTTCTGATTCAATATAGATTATAGACTCGTGCGCTTCAATTTGTGTGTCCATTATAATGTTTGATATAATCTCACGCATCCATGGACTATATCTAGTAAACCTCATCCAATATTTTCACGAATTAAAAAAAAACCTTGTAATAATTTTTACAATTAAAGTTGGAGACAAACACACAACTGAAAATTATTACACAAACAAAAGATTTAGAAAAAAAAAAAAGTAGAGCCCACAAAGTGACACAGTAGGTAGGACCCACACACCGCCCATGCGGCACGCTGTCTATCTAAACCAAAACTAAACCCATTCATCATCTTTCATCTGAATACTCTCTTAACCCTTAACCTCCTCTTCTTCTCAGACCTAACCCTAAACCCATCTCTCTCTCCTCTCTCTCCCTCTTCTTCTTACAAAGCTTCATCTTCATGTATTACTAGTCCAGCTCTAGTTTCATTAATTAACCTTTTGTTCCTCTCTTCCTTTAATTAACCTCTCTCTTCTTCAATCGTTTCTTCCCTTAATTAATTGAATTGAGCTCTATTTTGTACATCATCGTCAAGCTAAGCTATTGGTTTTTGATTCTAGTTGAAGAGAAGAGAGGAGATTTATTGATTAATTAGGGTTTTCAATTGTTTGCTTTCCAATCAAGAAATAATTAATGGATCAGGTCTCTCGCTCTCTTCCTCCACCTTTTCTCTCAAGAGATCTCCATCTTCACCCACACCATCAATTCCAGCATCAGCAGCAGCAGCAGCAACAGAACCACGGCCACGAGATCGACCAGCACCGAATAGGCGGGCTAAAACGTGACAGAGACGCTGAGATCGATCCCAACGAGCACTCTTCTGCCGGAAAAGATCAAAACACTCCCGGCTCAGGGGGAGAAAGCGGCGGAGGCGGAGGAGGCGATAATCATATCACGAGAAGGCCACGTGGCAGACCAGCGGGGTCCAAGAACAAACCAAAACCACCAATCATCATCACTCGAGACAGCGCAAACGCTCTCAAATCTCATGTCATGGAAGTTGCAAACGGATGTGACGTCATGGAGAGCGTTACCGTCTTCGCTCGCCGTCGTCAACGTGGCATCTGCGTTCTTAGCGGAAACGGCGCCGTTACTAACGTCACCATAAGACAACCGGCTTCAGTACCTGGTGGTGGCTCGTCAGTCGTTAACTTACACGGACGTTTCGAGATTCTCTCACTCTCGGGATCTTTCCTTCCTCCACCTGCTCCACCAGCTGCGTCAGGTCTAACGATTTACTTAGCCGGTGGTCAAGGACAGGTCGTTGGAGGAAGCGTGGTTGGTCCACTCATGGCTTCGGGACCTGTGGTGATTATGGCAGCTTCGTTTGGGAACGCTGCGTATGAGAGGTTGCCGTTAGAGGAAGATGATCAAGAAGAGCAAACGGCTGGAGCGGTTGCTAATAATATCGATGGAAACGCAGCGATGGGTGGTGGGACGCAAACGCCAACGCAGACTCAGAATCAGACGCAGCAGCAGCAGCAGCAACAACAGTTGATGCAAGATCCGACGTCGTTTATACAAGGGTTGCCTCCTAATCTTATGAATTCTGTTCAGTTGCCAGCTGAAGCTTATTGGGGAACTCCACGACCATCTTTCTAAATCACCAAAAAAACAAGTACTTAGATACGTTCGTTGTTTTAAATTTATAATCTCTCTTCTCAGTCAAATTTTAATTTCCCTTTTTCTTTTTCTTCTTCTTTGTTTTCTAAAGATAATTGTAGTCTTTGACGAAGATTCGTGGTACGTATGAATCGAAGAGAATCGTTTTGGTCATGGTATTGATCGATTTTTAGGTTTGAGAGGAGGGTTGTGTGTTTGCGTTGACTAGGAGGAGATTATAAATTGTTGATTTATGAGTTTTTATATTCATGTGTTGGTGATTATTAGCTTTACGTCTATGTTGAATTATAGAGCATACGCTATGATTTGTTTGAAAGACTAAACAGGTTTACTAACAATGTTAAGCTGTTATTTTCTTCCGTTACTCTTTTGGTAAGAGGTCAAATAATGAATTTTTCGTTATAAACTCAATCACATTGGCTGTATAATTTTGCGTTCAAAGATTTTACAACGGTTTTTTTTTATAAAATTAAACGGCTATAGAAATATATATCATATTAAGCTGGAAAATAACAAGAAAAAAAAAAGAGAGATGATTGTTCCGAGGTTGGTAAGAAGATGGTGAGGCAAGAAGCATAATGACAAGAACAAGACTTGGGAACAAGGTGATTGCATTTGGCTTATACTTCTATGTTTACACATTTACACGGAAATTTTTGTATATAATATCCTAATATTAAAATTCAAAAATATTTTTAATAATCATTTTTCGGTTACATATACTACAAGAGAAAATTAAAAGGGTCGAAGTAGAAATAGATTCTAGAATTTGGAACAAGAAAATGATGAGTACATACATCGACGACTAAAACTCACTTGAGAGATGAGAAAGCAATTAAGAGAAGAGCATTGGGTGATGCACCGACGCACGTGCGTGTCTCTGAGAGAGAAAGAAGAAAAGTTCCTTTACGAGGCGATGAGTGAAAGTGTGAGAAGAAAGAGAGAGAGAGAGAGTTCCTTACTTCCAAAGCCACCTCCCTCCCACTTTGCCCATCATTCATTCCCTCCACTCTCTCTTTTTGCATTTATAACCACACTCCACCCTTTATTGTTTATATAACCTATGATTATATGAAGCTATCGGTCATTTTTGTTCTCCTAATTTAAACCAATATCAATCACAAGGATATTGATCCAAATTCCAAACAATAGATGATCAAGATTTTGAAAAATGAAAATATTCTGTTAAAACGCTTGATGCAACCATTTTGCTTACTTTTATATGGCTCAATGAGACTAATACTATGAGAGTATATGTATAATGAATGGCATTGATGTCTATATTTCCTTACTGTCACTATGTCAAGTATGGATATGAATTTGTTTTATTTATATAAACGTGGAAAGGAACAAAGTATTTTATGCTAATGTTTGATCTTCCTCCCTCTTTCATGGTTCAACCTTTTGAATCTTGCTGGTTTGCGATAAACATATAATAGCTACGTACCAATTAGTTCATTGGGATATATATAAGTATATAACCAACATATTTGGTCTATCATTCTGATTAGGTCCAAAAATAGATACAAAAATAGATTTCAGTATTGGGGAAGTTGGGCCTATACTGGTCATCAGAGTGCTCGTCGTTTGGTCAAAATCCGTCGAATTTGGGCCTGTAATGGGCTCAGAAGGGAGAGTTTTAGTATTCATTAAGGCTTATAATATATACTAGTTTAGTACTATACTTGGTTATCAAAAAAAAAAACATACAATATAGGGCAGTCACGATTGACCGTGTATGAACACGAACGTGCGTTGCATGAATTAAATATGCTCGATCCTCGCTTTACCCTACTAATATGGAAAGATTAAAATCCGAATGGAGCCCTTAATCATCATATTAAACGATTGTTTTAAGCTAAAAAAAAGTCTTCCAGAAGGATTTTATGCTATAAAAAAAACCTTAAAAAAACCAAAATTGACCTGAATAACTTAGCGAATCAAATCACGAACCCACGTGGCAAAATCTGAGGAGATAGAGATAGAGAGAAACAAAACAAAAACCCTAAAGGGCGGCTTTGTAAAATATTTTGCTTCCTCCGTCTCAAAGCTCCTCGCCGCTCTCTTCTTCTTCTTTCCTTGTTACACAAAAAATCCACACTGCTCGCTCTTCTTATCTTATCGGAATCTTTTCTCATTATGCTCATCCACCATTGTTACCAAAGCTCGATTGTTTCTCTTCTCTGTTCAACTATCATTGGAACTATTAGCATCATCATCGTCGTGAACTGATTTTTGTTTCCCAGCTTTTGGCGTGACGTTTTAAGGTTTTGGTTATATTTTTCTTTGTTCCTTTTGTGTGTGTTTCTCAAAGATGGCTGCTTTGAAAGGTTATGGTTTGTGTTCTATGGACTCTGCTCTACAATTCCCCTGCCCAAAGCGATTCAATGGCTACAAAAGGTTCGTTTCTCTTCTCCTCCTTTTATATCTTGCCTCCAGATATGTAAACGTTCTTCAGAGTTTTGCTGGAAAGCTTTTGTCTTTTTTACTTATCTTGATATCTGGAATTGGCTTTCATATTCATCGTCTCTAGTTGAAATTGAATCATAGAATTTCAATCAAACCGGTTTATGATCATTGAGAAATTGTTCTGCATATTGATTTGAGTCAATCTAATGTGTTGATAACCACAGAAGGAGCTCCAAATGGGTCTCTCCAACAGCAGCTGTTGTACCCAACTTTCATCTCCCTATGCGCAGCTTGGAGGTTAAAAACAGGTTTGTGTGTATGTCAATGATTATGATATCTTATACTGTATATATACTCTCTGTTTTGGAAGTTTATTTTATACCCGGGACTTGTTTTGGTTCTTGTCAGGACAAATACAGACGACATAAAAGCTCTACGTGTGATCACAGCTATCAAAACACCTTATCTACCTGATGGAAGATTCGACCTTGAAGCCTATGATGACTTAGTGAACATTCAGATACAAAACGGCGCTGAAGGTGTTATTGTTGGTGGTACAACTGGTGAAGGACAGTTGATGAGCTGGGACGAACATATTATGCTTATAGGCCATACTGTTAACTGTTTTGGTGGAAGCATCAAAGTCATTGGAAACACTGGTAGCAATTGTACAAGAGAAGCTATCCACGCTACTGAACAAGGGTTCGCTGTTGGAATGCACGCCGCTCTTCACATTAACCCTTACTATGGCAAGACTTCGATCGAGGGTCTAATAGCACATTTCCAATCAGTTCTTCATATGGGACCGACGATTATATACAATGTTCCTGCTCGAACAGGGCAAGATATACCTCCTCGTGTCATCTTCAAACTCTCTCAGAGTCCTAACTTGGCTGGTGTGAAGGAATGTGTTGGGAACAAGCGGGTTGAAGAGTATACTGAGAATGGAGTTGTTGTGTGGAGTGGGAATGATGATGAGTGTCATGATTCTAGATGGGACTATGGAGCAACCGGGGTTATATCTGTTACTAGTAACTTAGTTCCGGGTTTGATGAGGAAACTGATGTTTGAAGGTAGGAACTCGTCTTTGAACTCAAAGCTTCTACCTTTAATGTCTTGGCTATTCCATGAGCCAAACCCGATTGGATTGAACACTGCTTTGGCTCAGCTTGGAGTGTCGAGGCCTGTTTTCAGGTTACCGTGCGCCCCGTTGCCTCTGTCGAAGAGGCTTGAGTTTGTGAAACTGGTGAAGGAGATTGGACGAGAGCATTTTGTGGGTGAGAAAGATGTGCAGGCTCTTGATGATGATGATTTTATCCTTATCGCTCGATATTAGCATACTGTTACTTTTTTTTTCGGATCTTTGTTTTACTATCATTTGGTTTTATATATAGCTGATGAATGAAACTTATGGAATGATTTCATCATATTTCTGATCTTGTTTTGGTCTCTCATTCGTTATGTTCTGCTGCGTATACTCTGTTTCATTCAAGTGTTTTGGAAGGAGGATGAGTCCTTGTGATAGAAACGGCATGCATGTTTTGGAATGTATTGAATTGAAACGGCATGGCTTTGCCATCTTGGAACTGTCACTGCAGCGCCATGTGAAAATCATAAATTTTGGTTGGATACTCAAAAATCCAAAATTTAATACTAAGGTGATTCTCTACGTTGATTAGGGTACCCACGTCACGTGAGATGTTCGTACCCAGCTGTGTAAAATTTCTCGTCGATGGAGAGATTTATAAAAGAAAATAGTCTAAGTTTTTTTATTATACAAATGTTATCCAAACAAAGGAGTATATCAATTATGGATCTGTTGAGTAGTAGCAAATATAGAAAAAATAGATTAACCATTAACAAAAGAACTCAGGTACACAGAGAGATCGAGATTACATGAGAGATTAAACTAAAAAATAACATAAAAATTAGACGTATACCGAGTAAATAAATAACTAAACCCTTGATTATATAAACCCAACTTAGATAGAAGACTACTTTAAATAACCAAAATTTTATGGTTTTTTTTTTCTATTTCTTGGAGCCCCTCAGATCTTATTATTATTACTACTAATTCAGTAAAGAAAGAAGAATATGATCTTAGTGATTGGTGGATGGTCTTTATGGAACAGAGCAGATTTTTTTGGTCTGAAGCAAAGAGAAGAGAGCTTTGTTTTCTTGGTGAAGAAGAAGAGCTTTCTTCCTAAGTTTCTCGTTTTCTCGTATGATGTTTTGATTCTCCATGTAAAGCTTTAGATTGATCATCTCCATCTCCTTTTCTTCCCGCCACATCCTTCTCCTCCTGAAATAATTATTAAACAAGAAAAAGAAAAAAACAGAACATTAACTCGATTATATAATCTCCTAGATGTGTATTTGTGATGATGAAGAGATTGGAAACCTGGAGAGACGAGGGATACGAACGTGACTTTGTGTTTTGAGGTACAAAACTAATCTCGTGGGTGAGTCTGAAAATGGTTCTGAAGAACTCAAACACATCTTTGGAGCTTGAAGAGAGAAAAAGATAGAGAGAAGAAGTAGTGAGACGTTTTTGTTGAGTTGGGGAGAGATATAGACGCGTTATATACTTATATAGATGAAAGTTTGTGTTTGCATTATTCTTTTAGAGAGAGAGAGAGACTCCTTTAGAAGGTAATGATGGCGAAAGAAGAATCATGATTACAAAGGGACAGGGAAAAATGTGATGAGGGAGAGAAGATGAAGTTGAAATTTTTTGAGGATGAAGAAGAGAAGAAGTTTAACAAAGTCCTTTTCTCTCTCTATATATATCTCTCTATCAGTCTATCTTTTATTATTTTTTGACTGATTGATTTTAGTTAAACGAACTATTTAGAAGATAATTTTAAGAGGTTTTCCTAAAAAGCACAACTCACCGTTAAAAGGTACACAACGCACGACATAAACAAACTATTCAATTTTGGTTTATAACTTACAATACGTTTTTGTTTGTTTGTCAACTTAATTACAATGTTGACGGTGGCATGGAAAGCTTAAATCAAGGTGACAGTTAGTCAAATCTGCGTAACATTTGGCTCTACATGATAATAATACACTAGAGATTAGACTTTACAAATGTATATACATATTGACCTTATAAATTACTATTACAAGCTTTTTAAGATATAAAATAAACTTTATGGATCTTTGACCTAACTCAACTCAAATTCGGAAACCAGGCTTGTTAACTCTAGCTA
This sequence comes from Camelina sativa, assembly GCF_000633955.1. NCBI lineage: Eukaryota > Viridiplantae > Streptophyta > Magnoliopsida > Brassicales > Brassicaceae > Camelina > Camelina sativa. The sequence goes on along the minus strand of NC_025689.1, from coordinate 1,355,082 downwards.
TGTCTCTATCCTTGCTCAACCAAATATGTTCATACATTATATTTTACCGTTACACATACTGACACACACATACATGTATAAATAATCTTCCCTTTACTTCAATACCGTTACAATAACAATAAATGGTTTTTTTTACACCAAAAAGTAAGAAAGTAATTTTATACCGTCTATGTGAAGAGATTAAACCTACAAAATTAATTACTACAACAAAAGATTCATTATCTGGAGGTTTATGAATCGATTTGGCAGATTTCTTTGACTGCCAAAAGGTCAAATCATGATTATTAAGGAGCCAAATAAGTCAAAAAAGGTTAGGAAGAGTACGTCAAAACCTCGATCTTCTTAACAAGTACAAGTGTGTTTCTCTTAACTTTTTTATAATCACCACAAGTCTTTGTCTTTTTTTATTTTTCTTTTCTTTTCCGGTTTAATATTGCTTTTCTCAAACCTAATCCCAGTTTTACCCTTCTTTTTCAAAAGGGAAAAAGAAGATTACGTACCTAAGCATCCAAGGTATAGAGAGTGTAAATCCAGAATTTTCAAATCGTTGAAAGTCATATCTAATGATGGTTAATCATTCCGTTAAATACATATCACAACCAAGACTTAAGTTCTAAAGTTGATTACATATCACAACCAAGTGAACCAACACCAATGTGTTGTCGTCGTTCCCCGTCCAATAGTTTTTTCTACATGTTGGATGTGTAATGTTAAGATTTTAAAACTAATAGCACTCTCATTTTCTTTTCCTTTTTTGGGCAGCAGTCTAAAAATCTACGATAAAACACATTTCGTGTTTGATTGAAATACATATTATTATGAAATCATACCCAAAAAGTAAAAAGATTATTTGCGGTAAATTTTATAGACTAAACATGAAACGCAACACACATGTAGAAATTATGTAACTGTAGTTCGTATATACATTTTTAATTTACGATCTCTTATAACCTACGTATTGATATAAAGCCAATCCTAAAGTCAATTCTCTAGTATGTTTCACCCTCCAACCCGTTAAAAAGGGGGTAGTTTTGATATTAAACAGTAAACACCAATCCATATGATTATGAATTATGATTTTAGTATATAAAATGAAAATATTTCGGGGGGAAGTCCGTAAGAGAATCAGGTGAAAAAAGTACCAAAAGGAAATCATGGCTCGTGATGGATCACGTGAGGCAGCGGAGGTTGGGCGTTGGGGTTTAGGGAATGGTTCTGAAACTTGGAAGGGAGAGGAAAAAAAGTGTGAAATGGATACAACCGAATCGGGTGCAGTGACTTTTTTAGCAATATTATACATGTATGACAGTATGAGTATTGTATGTAGTAGTGGAAAAAGTCATGGAGTACTCGAGTAGGAGTAGAAGCAAAAGCCAAAGCACATTTAATTTGGAAAACGAAACCACCGATTTGGCTTCTTCTTCCCACAATCATCATACCCATTTGCCATAATAACCCCATTCCCCCCCACTCGACGACGATGGATTCTTCATCATTATCATCAACCATCATCATGCATTATGAATTTTTGTGGGCTATTTTTCTTTTTTTCTTCTTCTCCTCAATGCTCAAAACCCACATGCACATGCCCAATCCCGTTTCTTCTTCTTCTCGTATAGCCCAATCAGTAATACTCAATATTTTCCAAACTAAAGATTTATTTTTATACCAACCTCGTTACAAAAATTTACTATATTAGATTTATGCAAAAAAAAAAACACTTCAAAGTATGTAGTTTCTGTGGAACATTTATATAAATCTATATTTCATAACCATTCAATAAAAAAATATCAAGCGATCATTGACAAAAACAAATTCTACTCATTACATGTATTGATGATATATATGGAGAAAAAAAGAATAAATTGATGAGGGTAAGGACTAGGACCACTATAAACTCTACTCATTTCAAGTATTGATATTTTCATAGAAACCAAAATGCAAAGACAAACAAGTAATAAGAGGCATCAATGGAATTGGAGGATATATAGTCAACACTAAAATGAAACCCCCCATCCACGCTTATCTAAAAAGTGTTCAATACTTGTTATTATTTCGTTACAACTCTATTATTATATCTACTACTATTTATTTATAGCCATCCTTTTCAGTATCTCCATAGACAACAATGGATCTTCTCATCAAACATAAGAGATATGCCAGGATATTGATGAGGGTTTTTGGAGGGTAAGTTTTGGAATTGTTACTGTTTTAATAATGATGAAACGGTTGTAAAAGTAGCTTCTCTTCGTCCTCTCGAGTTGTTACTGTTTCTATAATGATGAAATGGTTGTAAAAGGAGCTCCTCTTCGTCCTCTCACTATCAAAGTCTCTCTTTTAATTTCAGATTAACCATTGATGATTCCTCTGACTAACTCTTTCCGCTGTCTATTTTTAGCCCCATCTCTTTAGCTTAGCCCCTTCCTTCCCCCCCCCTCTTCATATTTCTACTTTTGTTATCATTGCATCACACTATGGAGCGACTTTGTTGTGAAGTAGACACATCCTAAACTTTCAATTCTTTTAATCACTTACTTTAGATTCCACGTTAATTACAACTCCCCATGTTACAAACTCACCATTTTCCCTGCGTTATCTAACCTTACTTCTAAATCAAACGAAAAAATAAGCTCAGCGTGTACGAAAAAAGAAGAAGATGGATTTGGAAAGAGTGTAACTTCATGAATGTACTGAGAATGAGATCTTGAAAAGGGAATCTTGCTAGGTAGCTTTATCGTCTTCGTCCATTGTGTCTACTTGTTTCAGATCTCCGTCAGCTTCATGGCTTCCTTCTGAATCAGGCTTTGAAGAGTGTGATCCCTTATCATCATTCACATCGGAACCCTCTGTATCAGAATCAAAGACAGGACTGTGTTTTTCCTTCTCATGATCATCATCAGATTCAGAACAACTCTCTGTCTCAGAGTCCGAACCAGTAGCATGTTTTGTTTTCAATTGATCAATGATCCCAATTGGCTCGTTAACAACTCCACGCTCGGCATCATCCTCCCTAGTGACCATGATCCCTGAACTTGTCGGTTTAGTTTGGCTTTCGCCTACCTGACCAGCAGAATCGTGTACTACAGTCACTTCCTTGATTCTTTGAGTCTGACTCTCTTCATCCTCTCTACCTCTTTCAGTTTCGTTTTCTCCATGCACAGAAGGAGCTGTGCTATGAGCCCAACTCCCAGCAACTTCAGAAGCTAGAAGATCTGACGTCCTTATAGTGCCTACGCCCTCTGTGTCTTGGGTATCCCTTCGATCGTTTGGGTTCCTTAACAAGATAACAGCTCCATCATCCTGATTCTGAACACTTTCAAGTGCTTGAGTTTCACAATCTATTTGCATTGTATCACTAGCTAAAATGACTGACTTCCTCAGATGATCACTTCTCTCATAATCATTTCCTGGACTTTGAGTTTCATTAACTTGCTCTGTTCCAACAGGGTCTGTTCCCAAAATGGGTGCTGTACCAACACCTTCTATATCTGAGCCAAAGACACCCTTCACGACTTTTTCAGAGCTTGTACACTCCGCTTCTTGGGTGTTTTGACCTTCCTGACTCATAATTTCACAATCATGCTTCTGAGTAGCATCTGCATCTTCACAAGACGTGTCCAAAACTTCATTTCTGGTAGACCTTTGCCCTGAAGTGGACGAGCTTGTCCTGGCAGCACAATTTGAATGGTAAGTTGCTCTTCTATCATCCTGAATATTAGCTCTGTTGGGACTTCTGGTTATTGGATTAAGATCAATATCTAGTGAAGTATTGTCACAAGTATCCTCATCTTCCAGAGTTCTCTGCATAGTCTTGAGCTGTTCCTGCTGCTTTGCAAAGAGAGCCGAGATCTCCTCAGTCGTAGAATAAAATGCCCGCATCTGAGTTTCACTGCATGAAGATTCATTGTCCTCAATTAGTTACACCAATCAAACTTGCGTGAAGTGCATCTTAACGCAACACTGTCAACAAGAAACTACCTTCCAACCAGGAAACCTAGACAGCAAAAGAACTGTATAGAGGCACTAATCACAAACTTAAACGAGGAAAAAGAAAATGCATGTGTTAAATTTTTCACCATCAAACAGAAAGTATGTTAGCAAACCACCATGTACTCTAGAAATATCAGCCTAACGTTCTTGTACGATACATGGAACTGTTCTTACCGGAGCATGATTCTTTCTCTTGCACCACGGTGTCTCTGTCTTTCAACGTCAAGGTCTCGAACAGCAGCACTTATCTCTAGTTCTAAAGCAGAAACTTTAGCCCATGCTTCTTCTCGAGCTGCCTGCTAACATAACAAAGACAGTCTCAGCTTAAACATATACTGGAGACGGAGACCCCGCAAAAAAAAAGTCTTAGCTACAAGTCCACAATCTTTAAAACATGTTATCATAATTCTGTAGCAGAAATCAGAGGTAGGAAACAGAAGCATGTCATTAATGTAAAACTGTGAAAACAGTATAAGGCACACAAATTGTTTCCATTCTTACCTTTTCACTGTCCAGATCCTTTTGGAGTCTTTTTATTTCAAGGTCAAGTTCTTCTATTTTCTGTAAGAAGTAAAAAAATGAACCCATTAGTACAGCAATAAAAGAGAGAAAATAACCATGCAATATAAGACAGAAATTGCATTCAGGTCAAGTACTTTTTGTGCATTAGCAGAAGCAAGCTGCTCCTCCGAAACTTGAGCTTCTAGCTGACGGTTTCTATTGTCAGAGTAGACCAACTTCTGCCTCGTATCTTCCTATAAAACACAACCAAAATTCTTAAATGACAACAAAATGAAAAAAACATAGGAGTACAAGGTTTGTGTGATCAAGAGGCTAATTATGAAAAACGTTACAAGAACATACCAATTTTGACATCAAAGTTTCCACTTGCGCTGATCTTTCCTTCTCTGTATCCTAAAATATTTGTCAAGTAAACTGTCTTATTCTAAGGACATAATGATGGGAAGACCGAAGAGTTAACTTAAACACCGCTAATTCTTTTCATACCTTCATTCTGTTGATTACTTCTTGTTGTTCCCTCTCGTGTCTCATAGCAGCATCAGAAAATCTTTTCAATTCTTCCTGAGCTTCAATTTGGCATCTATGTATCGCAGCTTTAAGTTCAGCAGTGGCAGTTTCTCTTTCCTCTCTTCTTTGATCTCTTTCTTCATCCAACCCAGTCTTCAGTTCAGCTATAGAAGCCTTTTGACTGAAAGCAATATGTCGTTTTTACTTAGGGTTACTTATATGCAATATTTAGGCCATAAAAGCAAAGCCACATAAGATATTCCAGAAAGGTCAATAACTCAATATGAAGAAAATTCTCTGAACATGAAACGCTCACAGACCAACTGACAACCAAAAGAATCAGTGTATATACATGTTGAAGCTATAAACAAGACCAAAGTAACATTTCGAAGTGTCTGCTGCCTCACTTTTTCACCCTCAGAGACCTCTAACTTTTATACTTTGAGGGCGGACTCAACGTGAAGCAGATCATTTCTCGGGACAGGTAAATTAAATTTTTCACAATACTAGCATAATATATGATCTTAAGAAGATAAGAATAACAATCAACAAGGGAAAAGCATTTCGNAAAAACGTTACAAGAACATACCAATTTTGACATCAAAGTTTCCACTTGCGCTGATCTTTCCTTCTCTGTATCCTAAAATATTTGTCAAGTAAACTGTCTTATTCTAAGGACATAATGATGGGAAGACCGAAGAGTTAACTTAAACACCGCTAATTCTTTTCATACCTTCATTCTGTTGATTACTTCTTGTTGTTCCCTCTCGTGTCTCATAGCAGCATCAGAAAATCTTTTCAATTCTTCCTGAGCTTCAATTTGGCATCTATGTATCGCAGCTTTAAGTTCAGCAGTGGCAGTTTCTCTTTCCTCTCTTCTTTGATCTCTTTCTTCATCCAACCCAGTCTTCAGTTCAGCTATAGAAGCCTTTTGACTGAAAGCAATATGTCGTTTTTACTTAGGGTTACTTATATGCAATATTTAGGCCATAAAAGCAAAGCCACATAAGATATTCCAGAAAGGTCAATAACTCAATATGAAGAAAATTCTCTGAACATGAAACGCTCACAGACCAACTGACAACCAAAAGAATCAGTGTATATACATGTTGAAGCTATAAACAAGACCAAAGTAACATTTCGAAGTGTCTGCTGCCTCACTTTTTCACCCTCAGAGACCTCTAACTTTTATACTTTGAGGGCGGACTCAACGTGAAGCAGATCATTTCTCGGGACAGGTAAATTAAATTTTTCACAATACTAGCATAATATATGATCTTAAGAAGATAAGAATAACAATCAACAAGGGAAAAGCATTTCGTTACCTTTTAACTATTTCATTTGCTTCACTGAGAGATTGCAAAGAAGCGTTTACTCTCTCACCAAGTTCATCTATGGAATTCTTTTGTTCAGCTGATAATTTGTTGACCTGCGCCAGTTCTTTCTGCTTAGCATCTAATTGATCACGCAGCTCAATCAGTTCATTATGAAATGATTTTGCGGTGGATTCTTTAATCTGTTTTATTTCCTGCAAATTCAAAGAATATGAGTAAGGATACTCATATATTCACCAATTACTCAAACGTGATTATTGTTATTATTTAACAGAACTTTTCATAACAAAACCAACAAGCGCCACAACAAAGATTCAAAGACAAAAACTCAACATACACTTTCATGGTGCTCCACAATTGAGCGGGATTCATTACGCAGAGTGTCAATGGTAAGCACCTGTGCTTCTAATTGCTTCCTCAGTTCCTGCATAGAACATTGATTTACACAAAAGTTGAGTTAGAATGACACCAAGATTGATAGAATCACTTACATGTTATAATGGAAACCAAAACAGATGATGAACATACTGTGTTTGAACGCTGGAGGCTCTTAAAATCATCCAGAGATATTGGATTGGGACCACCAATGCCTATGCCTTTCTGCCTCTTAGTTTCACAGGTAGAATCCTCTTCAAAAGAGCAAAACACACAGATCAAAAGTGAATAAAGTTTAACACATGCTATATAATGCCCCAAGACATGCCATTCCTTAGTTAGAAGAAAAAAAAGAAAGATATATGTGACCTTCGTGACTTATACCTGCTTTTCTTTTTCTGTTCATGCAGGAAAGTGCAGCATCATTACCAAGTATTTCTCGGTAAACAAATGCAAAGGCCTTTTCTGAAAAAAAAATGCAGAGGTCTTTGTTAACATGTTAATCGATGGGAAAAGTGGCATAACATTGGAAATACAACACAGAAAACTTAAAGTTACCATGATCTGGAGGAACAGCAAGTGATATAATGTCACCGTGCTGAACCCTGACTCCAGGACCCTTCTTTTCTAACCTCTCCCAATTGATAAACGTCCCATTTGTACTGAATCATCAAAGAGAGTAGGAGGCGTAAGCTTAGGTTTTATAAACTGCATAGAAAATGAAATCACACAATTGCAACAGAAGAGAGGTTCACTAACCTTGTGTCTTCTACAAAGACATCAGAGCTAGAAGTATTATCCCCATCACCACCTGTTACAGGCTTACGGTATATCTTACAATGGTTCCCACTAATTGCAGTTGATTCCACCTGATAGCTGGCGTGACATGGTAGCCGTCCTAAGCAATGCTCATCAGAACTCAACAGTATATTTATTCCCTAAAAGCCATTAATCAGGAATCAAAATCAAACTTTTTAAGCGAGAATTACACAATAAGGCAAGTTCCAGAAAACCAAAAACGGTGAGAAGGAAACGAACCTGCCGGCGTTTGCGAGCATTGCTTGAAATTGCGGTGAGGACTCCCCAGACGTTTAAATCGTAGTTCTGCAAAGGCTGAGAAGCAACTTTAGCAGCCACGGAGACAATGAAATCCTTCGAATTGAGCGTGGGAGATGGAGAAGCGTCGCTTTGGCTATTGATCCGAGATGCAACAGCCGCTTTGATATCCGGGTTCGGGTTTGATGTTACCGACGCAATTTTTCTCTCGACTTGTTCAGCCGCCGTAGACGCCATTAGAGCTCCGATCGTGGAAGGGGAGAAAATTGGCGGGGATTTTGAAACCCTAACTATATAATAATATTCAGTTCAACGAGTGAGGAAGAACGAGTCTCTCTGGACTTTTCTACTCAGTGAAGCTTCTCGAGGAAGACCGATGCTTAAACGCTCTGTCGTTAGGTAAAAGGAAATAAACAATGTTCGTCGTTTTATAAAGTTGAGAACGGTAGGGTTTGTGTTCTCGGGATATATAAACGTTTGTTTCATTGTTGAAATAAGTGTCGGTGTCAAGAGAATGATAGAAAAAAGAAATCGGGCCTTTTCGCTCTCATTAATAAATATAACTGGGCCACCTTTTTTCCAACCCTCGACAGTCCGTGTAATGTAGACCGGTTTAATTGATTTGTTCATGATTAAAACGGCATCGTGTGCTGTAACACACAAATTTGGAATATTCTCATTTTTTAATTAATTAAATCAAGTAAAAAGTCCAAAAGTGGAAATGTTGCATTGTTCGTTGCTTCCCGGGAAAACATTACACAGCGTTTTAAGCCGGCGAAGGTAAAAATAAGGAGGAAGGTATCAATTTGCTTTTGCTTTCTAAACAAACCAAAAAGTCTGATTTCTATCATAAGAACTTGGGCCCAACTCAATTTTTAGAGCATCTTTTGAATCAATCACTTCATGAGAGAACGAACACATCAAAATTCTAAACCTTAATATTTTGATGTTATAAAACTTTAAACTCCATAGGTAAAACACTTCTAGTAGTTTGCTGCATTATTTGTCGGTACAAAAATTATTATAATATATGAAAGCTATATCCAAAAATGGAAAACAAGTTAAATAGTATAACTTGGAGGCCAAAGATCTCAACAGGATATAATCGAGCAGATCAAACACTGAAAGCAATAATGCAAAATGTGATTAACAAAAAGATTAATAAAAGTAAAAAACCTCACTCACTCACTAATCCCAACTCAACAACACAGAACCACAAAAATAGAAAGAAATTAAAAAAAAAAAAACAAAAGGAGGGAGTGGCAGATTGCGTAAATAATTAATTACGGAGAATTCGAAAAGGGTTTCAAAACCTCAGAGACACGGAGACGGTTACGGCGGCGAATGTGACCAATAAGGTGAACAACGACGGTGAGCTCACGCCAACCGCCGCGTTAGCCGACTTACTCTTTGCTGAACCTGCCGGCGAGTCTGAAGGAGCACTATCAGGTGCATCGTCCATCGGAGGTGCCGGTGGTGAAGCAGCGGTTGGTGAAGGTCCTTCCGCCGGAGAAGGCGCATCTGCTGTTTCCGGTGCAGGCGCCGGTGCCGGAGAAAGCGATTTGGATTTTCCGAATAGCTCAGCAGGGAGGAGGACGTTATCCACGGTGAATATCACAACGGGAGTCGCGTCGAGCACAGTGTCGGCGAGTCTCGACGGAGCAACGCCGGTGTGGAGAATAACCTCGTCGCCGGAGGTTGAGGTAGTTAGATCGAATTTGCCGACTCCGCTAGTGGCCAATGTGGTGATGTTGTTTTTGTTAGTTTTGAGTGAGCCTTTAGGTTTGTACTCAGGGAGGGCGTGATACTCTAAGAGCGAGACCACCTCAGCTTGTGTGAGCTTCGTCAGATCTGGTACACCTTCAGCTTTAAAAGCTTCATCGGACGGCGCAAACACCGTCAAGCCTTTATCAATGGCGGATTCGTAAGTCTTGAGAACTCCACTCGAAACAAGCAAATCCGCGAAGGTTTTGCATCCGGCTTTCTCGAGTAATCCGGTGATGTTAGACACGGCGGCGGAAGGAGCAGGAGCGGTTAAAACTCCCGGAGCGATGATCGGAGCATCGATCTCGAGGATGGAGATGTTGTAAGGGATCTGTTTAACGGATTTGGTGTAAGATGAATCGAGTTTGGAGCCTGAAGCGGCGGAGCCGAATCCGACTTTGCCTCCTTTGAGATCGGTGATGTTGACGAATCCTAGGTTTCCGGGAGCGTTTCCGGTGGTTTGGTAGAGTGTGGTGGAGAGAGTTGTGCCTTTAGAGAGGCCGTGGAGTTTGAGAGGATCGTAGTAATCGAGGAGGACGAGGAGGCTTAGAGCGCTTTTGATGACGGAGAGTGGATGTTTTCCGGCGAGTGAAGACATAGCGCCATTGTTGAGGACGAGGACTGTGATGGTCGTGCGGCTGTTGATCTCGTCGGCGAGCTTCGTTTGAGTAAGGTAGTTGTTGAAGGAAGAGTAATCAGGAGAATCAGCGAGGATTTGAGTGATGTTGTGGCTACTCACGGTTGAAGCGAAGGCGAGGATGGAGAAAGTGAACAAGGCGAGAAGTGAGAAGGTCCGTGACTGTGACGCCGCCATGATGAGACGGTTTGAGTTTTTTTAAGTGTGGAGCAGAGGAAGTGGAGAAGACAGAGTGAGAGAGAGAGAGAGAGATGAGAAGTTTTAATAAAGGAAAGAGAAGGATCATTGTTAACCACGGTTAACATTTTAACCGTGGTTAAGTTAGAATAATGACTAGAGTTAGTTTTGCCTTTTTTTAATTTTTGAAATGTGTGTTGTTTATAAGAGAGTGAGAGAGAGTTGGGTTGGATTGGGGGCCATGTGTTCTTTTTCGGACATAGCTGTAAGAAGAAAGAGTCCATTCCATTTAATTGTCTTGTTCTTTAATTTTTCCAATTTGAGATATTTGGGCTTCTTTTTCTACTTAAACCAGATATTTATTTGGCATAAATAAAACATTTTAGATTCTTGTTTTTTGTTAATCTAACTTAATTTATCATTGATCGATTGTGAATAAGTAAAATAATGTGATGGTCAGTAACGTTTTCTCGTGTTATCGTTTTTGTTATGCGAAATGTTCCAAACACAAAAATTTGTTTGTGGTTGTGGATTAGTGGCTTGGATAAGAATGTGTATCTTAGACTCTTAGTTATTAATGATGATTCAAAACTGACTTTTATTAGTATCGTACAAAAACGAATATGTATGAACTCTTAATGGTTTGTGTTAGTATTGTTGTTATGAAATATATCTGAATTTAATTATGTATGATTTCGCATTATTTTTCGTGTGATACATAATGATGTTAATACAAAATTGTATAAATATAAATTACATGTTTTGTAATATATATATATATATATATATATATATATTAAAGAAGAACACCAAAGTTTGTTTTGTAAGTATTTATTTTTCGTTGCCGACGTTCATGTTTTAAATATAAATAGATTATCCATAGCTCAGTGAGGACCAATATTGATTCACTGCATCTCACAATCATACGAAAATTTTGAGCTGTTAAAGCATTACTTTCCACGTGTGGACAATATTTAGAGAAACCACTAGTGAGTGAGTATATGATACTATCATACTAGTAACCATTCCATTACATCAAACTCTTTTTGGTATACTACTATAAATAAAGTACTTTTCGCATTGTGCAAAATATAAAATATAGATTTTATTATTGTTATTACAAATGTGACCAAGATGTAAGGCATCAGGGGAAACAGAATGTTATAATTAAAGTCAATCAGAATTCAGAACCAACAAATTTTGAATAACTGAAGCAAGAAAAAAAAAGAAAAAAAAGAGAGAGTAGAGCCCAACTAAGTGGAGGAGTAATAATGGGCCTTTTATGATAAGATGGGCCCATATCATAGAGGAATATGAACGTGGAGATGTAGTGGAAGCAGCTGGGCAGAGAGAGAGAGAGAGAGAGAGTGTTATCACACTCTCTGTGTGTGTCTGTGTGGCATCGAGAGGGAAACTCTAACTTTTATTAATGTCCGAAAAGTATTCAAAAAAGTCTGAAAGACGCTGACGCATTTGTCAGAAACCTGACAACTGCCTTTAATATCTCTTCACACTCTCACCTCTTCCTCTGTTTCTCTCTTTCTCTCTCTCTCTCATTGTGTTAAAACAGTGAAGAACAGAGAAGAGATTTTAGTATCTGGTTTGGTTTGTTTGTGTTAAAGCTTTTTTTATTCTTGGGAGGTGAGTTTTTTTTTCGCTTCTCTTTGTCGCTAGTTTCGAAAGCTGTCTCCTTTTATTTTCTCGAATTGAAATTATCTTCCCTAGAAATTAAAAAACCAATTTTTTTGTTGTGAAGATGCAGAGCCCTAAAATGGAGCAGGATGAGGAGTTAGAGGTTAGGAGGAGGAAGATGATGCCGTGGATGAAGGCGGCGCAGTTTGTGGAGTTTCAGATGCAAACTTTGGTGTATAGATACATAGAGGCTGGTCTTCGTGTGCCTCATCACCTTGTGGTGTCTATTTGGAACAGTCTTGCTCTCTCTTCCTCCTCCAATTACAACTCTCACTCTTCTTCTCGTAAGTTACTTGAAATTCTAGTCTTTTCAGGAAGTATTTTTGAGCTAGCAGATAACTTAGAACATAATTTAGAAGATTTGTTCACATACACGTACTGTAGCAAGTCTTGGACCTTAGAATCTAGAGAGGTTTTTGTTCTAATTCAACAGTCATACACAACAGTCTTTAGTTATCTCTGAATTTGTTAGAGTCTTTTTGTTCTGTTTTAACAGTTGAACTGATTCTTGTCTGTATTTGATTTTGTGGGTTATTGGGGATTGAGTTGCAGTGTTGAGTAGTAATAAAGGATTGAACCATATCGACACAGTGGAACCTGAACCCACAAGGTGCAGGAGAACAGATGGGAAGAAATGGCGGTGTAGTAACAAGGTCCTTCTGTATGAGAAGTACTGTGAACGGCACATGCATAGAGGCCGTAAACGTTCAAGAAAGCTTGTGGAATCATCTTATAAGGTTGCTTCGTCGTCTGCTTCATTAACAAAACACGACAACACTTATGGTTTGGACATTAATAACGACAGTGAGAGTGTTCTTCTTCATGAGACAATGTCGGGTTCTAGTAATGCCCAGGTAGTTACCATTGCTTCACTGCCTAGTCCCAGAGCCTGTGATAATGTCATTCGTCCGTCTTTAGTGATCTCCGAGTCCACAAAAGAAAGTGTGAGTCACGGTGACAGGAGCAGAAGGAACGTGGAGATGAGTTATGATGACTTAATCAGTAAAAAAGAGTCGAGTATGTGTGTTAGTGTTGTTCCCCTTCAACGTATTATGATACCAGAAAAATATCTATAGAACTCGTTTCTTCACTGTTCCATTGTTTGACCAGGTTCCATTGTTTCATTACTAGGTGATGAGAGCTTACCTTCTGTTCAAAAGTTCTTCCCCGAGGTATCTGATAGTTCCTTACAAGCTGCACAATTCTCAGGCAACAGGAAGAATGAAATAATTGCAAGAAGCAGAGAATGGAAGAATATGAATGTTGTTAATGGTGGCTTGTTTCATAGTATCCACTTTTCTCAAGACACTGTTCTTCAAGGTAATACCTTTGAAACCTCGTCTTACCATCATTTTCAATGTATATTCATGATCCATTTTTGGTCTTCTATCTTGTATCTCCGTTGTAGATCGTGGTGGGCTTCGTTTACAAAGAGTTGAAACAGACAAAGAACCAGGAAGGTGCCGAAGAACAGATGGGAAGAGGTGGAGATGCCGCAGAGATGTTTTGTCTGATCAGAAATACTGCGATAAACACATGCATAGAGGTATCAAGAAGAAGAAGAAGCATCCAGTGGATACTACTATCGCACATGAGAATGCCAGCTATATCCCGTTAACTGTGAAAACAGCTGCTAGATCTGTGACTTGCAAAGATGGAGATGACCAGAAGCTCTCTCTTTTAGTCATGGGTATTCCACTGCCCCGAGTTTCTGATGAGAAGACCACTAGTAGTTGCAGTACCGACACCACTATTACTGACATAGCTTTAAGAGGTGAAGAAGACAGTGAGGAGATATTGTCATTATTTTCTTCAGGTGTTTAGAAGCATAGAACTATTGTTAAGATTCTAATGTTTTTTAGTTTTTCTATCTATGGATCTTTCAGTGTTAGATGTTAGAAGAAGTCAAAATCACAGAGACACAAGTTTTACTTAGATTATATTATGCTGAAATGAGATAATACATAACATGGTGGAATGTACTTTCTCTGAACTACTTTAAGACATTCTTCTCATAACATTTCGATTACATATAAGCCTACTTTGTCCTGAGATAACATCAACTGAGGCACACACCTTTAGGATCTGCGTTCTTGACGATCCACGGATGTTGCATGATCTTATCGATGGAGAGTCGTTTTGAGGGATCCTTAACAAGAAGCTGCAAAAGATTTTAAACAACCACATGTTAATGCTTAATAACTAACTAGTCAAGCAAGAGAGTCGTTGTTCGTGTACCTGACTGATAAGATTTTTGGCTTCTGCAGAAACATTAGGCTCAGTAGGAAAAGTCAGATCGATCTTGAGAATTCTGCATACCATTAAATTAGACAAGCTCATCAGGAGCTGAGGTTTAAGTTTCTTGTGTCATTTCCAACAAAGATAAAAAAAAGTCTAGTCGTCTCCTTCCTTACCTCTTAAAAGTATCCTTTTGACTCTCGGCTTCAAATGGAGGATGGCCATAGAGAAACTCGTAACACAATACACCTAAAGTCCAGTTATCAACAGCATAATCATGATCTCTATTCTCGACCATCTCAGGTGCCAAGTAGTCTAAGGTTCCACACATAGTTTTCCTCTTGTTACTTGACTGAACTGACCACCCAAAGTCAGCAATTTTCAATCTCCCCTGCGTATGTATTATGACATTATACTAGTAATGATGAAAAATCCTGAGTTGTCAATGCAAAAAAACAAAAGACTATAACCAATATATACACATAACAGTACCTCATGATCGAGCAACAAGTTTTCAGGTTTAATATCTCTGTGAATCACACATTTTCCATGACAATAGGCTAGTGCCTGACTGAGACTTGCAATGTACTGAAAATCGTTAAGAGAAAACAAGCAATTCAGAAGCAACATTGCAACAAAATGATAAAGGATCGCTTTGCGAGGAGGAGAGACTCACAGTGGCGGCTTGCTTTTCAGAGAGATGACCATTCTTTTTGAGGAGGCCATAGAGCTCACCGCCATCAGCATACTCGAGAATCAAGAAAATGCGCTCATCGTCATGGAACCAACCGTAAAGACCGAGAATGTTCGGGTGGCTTAGACTCGTTTGGATCTCCATCTCCCTACGAAGCTGATGATGAATTTTATACTTCTCGATCTGCGCCTTGAATATCACTTTCAACGCCACTATGAACTTACTCTATAATAATCATATATCCCCCAAAATTCGCAACTAATTAGGGTTTCCGAAAGCTCAAATTGACATAAACCTCTACCTTAATCTCACAATTACAAGACGAAATTTGAAACAAAATCGAATCGAAGGGAAACGAGAGAGAGAGTTACCTTAACTTCTCGAGCGAGATATACTCTGCCAAATTTACCCTTTCCCAGTGGTCTCCCGATCTGGAAATCCGCCAGAGTCCATGGCTTCTCACTATCGTCGGCGTCAGATTCTCGCGATTTCTTACTCATTTTTTCCGAACTCAGAAGAGAGAAGAGAGAGAGATGAAGAGCGGAGAAACTAATTTTGAATTTCAAAATTCTTCTCTTCACTACAGAGACCGTTTTCTAATAAGTTTTTTTAAGGAAAAAAAATGGCTAACTACATGAAGTATTGGAGAATGCATGGTCATACATGCCAAGTATAATATTGTATCCTCAACTACACGAAGTATATGTATTGCATGACCACATGCATGAACTATATGACGTTATGTAGTCAACACCATAGACATACAATCCGGTACACCGGTCGAATGATTCCGGACCGACGTTGACTCCGGCGTTGACCAACATTGACCAAAACAAATTGTATTTTAATTTTTTTCTATGAAAAAACAAAATAATAAATTATTATATTAAATTATTTATGAATTTTCATGATTAGAAAACATTCTATTCAATATCTAAATATCTTAGATATCTCTAATGTATTTATTCTTATAATTAATTAATCTTTATTTTTAAAACTAAAATAATAGTTAAATAAAAATAATTAATAATTATTTTCAAGATATTTATAGATTTTATCTTGATTTTAGGATATGTTTGCAAAAGGATATAGAATAAGAGGATTTTTGCAAATGCCCTTATATTATATATTGAAAATAATTATATATCATTATATTTTATCTATTAAAAGTAAATAGTGTTAATTTTTTGTTATTGTTTACATGTTATTAGGAGTATGTAAATTTTTTAATAACCAAAGAGTATCTAAAATTTTGTATACTCTTTACCATGCAAATTTTAAAGTAAAGAGTCATATACTCAAATCTTTTGCATATTATTTTCTAATGAAAATAGTTGAATTTGATTTTATTGATTCTTGTAGTATTTAAAATTTTAAATAATATGATGATCAGAGATTTATATATATAAAATCATTAATAATTACATATGTTATATATATATATATATATATATTTCTTGAAAATAATTATTAATAATTTTATTTAACTATTAGTTTAGCTTCAAAAATAAAAGTAACTAATTATAAGAATGAATATATTAACTTCAAAAATACAATTTTTTGGTCAATGTTGGTCAATGCCGGAGTCAATGTTGGTCTTCGCTGGAATTATTCGACCGGTGTACCGGATTGTATGTCTATGGTGTTGACCACATAACGTCATATAGTTCATGCATGTGGCCATGCAATACATATACTTCGTGTATTTGATGATACAATATTATAGTTGGCATGTGTGACCATGCATTCTCTAATACTATGTAGCTAGCCATTTTTTTTCCTTTTTTTAAATAATTCCTGGCAGTTTTTTTTTTTTTAACATTCGTTGTAAGTTTGATATTCTCAAATAAGTGAATTAATGGATTGGAAATTAATAAAAAGAAAATGCATTACTAAATGGAGTGAATAGGAAATTATTAGCACAGAGAATATTTTATTGTATTTGATTGAGAGAAGTAAGGAAATATTATGTTTTGATATTCGTATTGTAGAAGACATAATGTTTTAAGCAAGTTAGGAGGAGCCTACACATGGGCAATGAAAGGACTCTACATTTTTAGAATCATTCGGTATTACTACTACTACCCTTTCTGTCTTGCATCTACTGCACTTTACCCACAACTTACGGCTTTGCCTCTGTTTTGATGAATCCCTGGACGCATACTGACTACTTCTTGCTTTCTCCCTCTATTGTTGGTTTGATGCTCTATGAATATGAGTGCATGCTTCTCTCGACTTCCTCCTTTGATCATAACAAGTTCTACTAACCTTATCAGATAACAAACACCAAGCTTCTAAAACCAGCTTAAAGGCGCCTTCCGCACCATCAAACTTGTTCTTGTCCGGATGAAGCAAAAGAGCTAACTGCTTGTAAGTTTTCTTCACTGCTTCTTCATCCGCTAAAGGATCGACGCCGAGAATCTTGTACCAATCAGCCTCTCCTCCTCTGTTTGATGCATAGATATAAACATTGATCATCTTTGAAACTTGCTTTAAACCATCTAGATTTGGATACAACAGCTGAGCTTTGTTAATGAAGTTCTTCGCACCATCGTAATCATTCTCCGAGAGTTTCTTCTCAGCAATCCGAATAAAAAACGATTAGAGATTTTGCAGTAACTTAGTGGACGATATAACAAAAGCCGTGAAAGGTCTCTCTGATCAACTTTAACCCTAGAAGTGTTACAGTACAAACAAGAGCGCTTTGGTATAAGTAATTTATATATACAGTGTTTTTTCCAATTTCCATAAAAGAAGATTGATTTCCTTTTTTTTTTCTTAGGGGATTATTAAAGGGAAAATTACAAATTAATTGAGTACACAAAAAGGAAAATATTACATTACATCAAAAAATAAAACCATGTTGGCAAAAGTTTTACAATTGTCCTAACTAGTTGAAAGCCCTGAGAGAGAAAGTAATTAAACCCATTACGAAAAAGGCTAAATGATTTAATAGAACTAATAAGGTTAGAAGCCCAAGTTTAGAGCAGCAATTCACAAAAATCTCAAAAAAAACAGAAAGGGAGCAGAGGAGATCAAGAAAAACCTAGCTGCCTAATCCCGGTTTATTTCCGAACCGAATATTTAACCCACCGATTTGTATAATGGTTTTGGCTAGACCAACTGAAATATTAGGAATCCTCTGACTTGTTTAGAGGTTTTCAAGCAAGTAGAAAATAAACTACTGAAACGCAATCAAATTAATCATGCGGAGAAACTAATTTTGAATTTCAAAATTCTTCTCTTCACTACAGAGACCGTTTCGTAAACGTCTGTCTCACCTGCTTTACGAATGACGATTTTACCCTCAGCCCTCTCTCTCGTGTGCGGATTAAGCACATTACCCATCTTAATATCAGTTTTCTTCTTTGAAATTGTTTTTTTTTTTTTTTTTGGTTCTGTTTCTTATAGCTTTACAACCATACCTCAAATTTACAAACAGTAAACAAACAATCCAAGAAGAAAAATTTAATTAGAACCAAATTCTGAGTTCCAACGTTCAAGCTCTTCCCATTTGCTTTTACTCAAGCTGGGTCTGATCACTGCCATCGATTTCCGAAAATCATCATATCGTAGCGGTCTCACCTGTTACATTTTACACATTTATTGATCAAACCTTTCCAACTCAAAACTGATTTATGAGAGACTTATTTATAATTACTTTATTTGCTTGGATGGTAAGAATATCTGCACCGAGTTCTCTGATTGGCATCATTGCAGCTTCTTCACACAGTGCTTGAAGATCACTTCCTGAGTATCCTGTAACATAAAGGAAGCTTTATTAGTTACTTGACTCAGAAACTGTAATACGTCTTAGTGGTAATAACTACTCTATGTTTCTTATACAAAAATCTCTAGAGCTTGCCTTCGGTTTCTCTGACGATTTTATCAATGTCGCTACCAGATAAAGAATGAGGCTGACTCTTCAGTTTAGTTTTAAATAGTAGTGTTCTGACTTTTGAATCTGGCAATGGTACATATATTCTCTTCACCTAACAAAGTGATAAAATGGATATAGTCAGATACTTTCCTTAGCAATTAGTGGATATGAAAATCATGGTGACGATAATGTTCTTAGTTCTTACCAATCTCCTAAGTACTGCATCATCCAACTCCTGTGGCTTGTTAGTAGCTCCTGCAAAACATTACATCCAAGACTCCAAGTATATGAGGGCAAGCAAAACCAGAAGATATATATGCCAACAGAGTGAAGATTGGATTTGATAAAGAGTAGATTAGCAGGAATCATACCAATGACAATCACCAAATCATCAGGATTAGAAGTCACACCATCAAACTGGATAAGGAATTCTGATTTCAACCTTCTGCTTGCTTCATTCTCACTGATGGACCTTGTAGACATTATACTATCTATCTGAGAACCAAAGTAAAACATATTCAGACCTTCAAGTGACAACATGTTTAACATGAACTATAATGAATCAGGAAGTACTTCGGTCAAATACAACTTATAAGGTATTGTCTAGAAATCAGGTACGAAGAGTAGGTTCTCGGCATAATTAACTTGTAAGAAAGAAAAGGGAAAAAGTACATACTTCATCCATAAATATCACAGAAGGTTGCCTTGATATTGCAACCTGAAATAGCGTTTTAACTAGCTTTTCAGCCTCACCCACCTGAATCAGGACAGCAAAATTAGTTAGTCTATTTGAATTGTAAAAGTAATTTCAAAAAAAGCCTTAAGAGTACAATGACAGAAGCACACACCCATTTTGAAGTCAAAGAAGATGCTGAGACATTGAAAAAAGTTGCCTGTGACTCAGAAGCGACAGCCTTGGCAAGCATTGTTTTTCCATTGCCAGGTGGCCCAAAGAGAAGAAGACCTGAAATGAAGAAATTTTACCAAGGATGGCACTGGAGAAGATTAAGAAGAAACCAAACTTGCAAATTTTACCTCTCGCTGGTCTCCGGAGACCAGTGAACAAATCTCTTCGTTTTGCCGGTAATATAACCATCTCCAGTAAAGCTTGTTTAGCTCCATCGAGTCCAGCTGCAATAATTAAGCATAATTATGTTTTCCACATCTTGCCACGAAAAGGAAAAAACAAGAAGAAGAGCGTCACACTGGTACTCACCAACATCATCCCATTGCACAGATGGGCTTCTATCCACTATTGTTGTGTTTATCATCTCTACTAACTTATCATCGTGAACACTTCCCGATTCTTTCACAGGTTTTGGGCTTGCAGCAGCAGCATCTTTAGTGTTCCTTGCCATTGCAATGCCACCTCTGGGAACTGGAGTCTTTTGTGATGGAGTTCTTCTATACCTTGACGCTGTAGAGGAAACTGAAGCTGAAGACGGAGATGCTACGGTTCTCTACATAAGCAAGGAACAAAAACAGGGATTTAGCATAAATTAGTGCCTTAACAAATTCAGTGAAGCAATCAAATCCTAATACAGAAACATATCACTCAAAAATCTACCAACATCACAGCAGTCTCCTTCCAACATTTAGGATAATGAAAAGAAAGAAGCAAGATATATACCTTATTATTCTCAGACACTCCAACACCTAAGCAAAACAAACAACCATCTGTGTAAATTTACTTGTCCTTCTTCATATATATGTAATAAAAAGGTCAAAAATCAAAATTTTATCACCTGTACGCTTACCCAAAGCTTGCAATCTCTCAGATACTTGATTTTGCCATTTAGAAATCTTCTCTCGGTACGATCTCACCTTCTCCTTTTCACTACCATATAAATCAAACTCATCACATTAAAAAAAAAAAAAAACTCTTTTTTTCAACCTAACATATAAGTAAATCAAACTTACCTGGAACTAATATAAGAAGGAGAAGGAGTAGAACTAGCTTCATTCATGATCCTCTGAGCATTCCTGTAATGAAGAAGAGCATCATCATGTAAACCCCACTCTTCTGCTCTAACACCTTTAGCGATCTCCTCTTTCCCCAAATCAAAGTATCCTTTAAGCTTATACGCAACCCTTTCGTTAGAAACCGGAACTCCATCAATACCATTCATGGAGCCAGACGAACTCGACGATGATGATGATACGTTCGTATCGTTCTTAGTTTCTTCGTTGAGTATCGAGCTAAACGAATCAATTATACCTCTGAGAAAACTCATATCTAAAGCAAAACAACGACAACGAAATCAATCATCACCTTCCCAGTATAAAAATCAAACATAACGACGATGAAATTGATTTCACTCACCATGATTTGATCGGAAATTGAATTCATGTCCGAGAAGAATCGAATCAAAATTGAAATTTGATGAACTCGAATTGAAACCCCCAACTGGGAAACGATGAAGAAGACACGGCACAAAGTCCAAAACCCTCTAACTAAGAAAGAGGGTACTTGCAGATGTATAATTAATGAATGGGCCTATTTTGTAGGCCTTTTTCTATTCTAAAAGAGAAAAAGAGCCCAACAAAGGAGCCCAAAAAGAAACGAGCCGCCAGGATTGAACGATCGAATCCAGCTACACGCGTTACGTGAAGGAACACAGCCGAGGATACTTTTTTGTTTTGTCTTTTTGTTCATATATAGTATTTTCATAGTACAACAGTACAACTGTAGTATTATCTCTGTCTCTCTGTTTATATCTATTAGATTCTCTTGGTTTCAGTAGCTCTCGACGTTGACTTGGAAGGAAAAAAAAAAAGAAAATGGAGATTTTGACGAGCGTAGCTATTACAGTAGTAACAACGATCTTCGTAGTTTTGTCTTTCGCTATCTATCTCACGATCAGAATCTTTACCGGAAAATCAAGAAACGACAAGAGGTATGCTCCGGTACACGCCACGGTCTTCGATCTTCTCTTCCACAGCGACGATTTGTACGATTACGAGACAGAGATCGCGAGGGAAAAGCCAACTTACAGGTTCTTGAGTCCAGGACAGAGCGAGATATTAACTGCAGATCCTCGTAACGTGGAGCATATTCTCAAGACAAGTTTCGATAAGTATAGTAAAGGACACAGCAGTAGAGAGAATCTGACGGATCTTTTAGGGCATGGTATCTTTGCTGTTGATGGTGATAAATGGAAACAGCAGAGGAAGCTTGCGAGCTTTGAGTTCTCTACTAGGGTTTTAAGAGACTTTAGCTGCTCTGTTTTTAGGAAGAATGCGTCTAAGCTTGTTGGCTTTGTCACGGAGTTTGCTCTCTCTGGAAAAGCTTTTGACGCTCAAGTAAGTTTCGAATTAAAGTTATCAGACCAAAACTCATTATTTATCACGGAGTTTTGTTATGTAGGATATGTTGATGAGATTTACACTGGACTCCATCTTTAAAGTTGGGTTTGGTGTTGAGTTAAAATGTTTGGAGGGGTTTAGCAAAGAAGGTGAGGAGTTTATGGAAGCTTTTGATGAAAGTAACGTTGCAACTAGTTCCAGATTCATTGATCCGCTTTGGAAGCTGAAGTGGTTTCTTAACATTGGATCACAATCTAAGCTGAAGAAGAGCAATGCTACTATAGATAGATTTGTATATAGTCTAATTACCTCTAAAAGGAAAGATCTTGCTAAGGAACAGAACACTGTGAGTTCTCTCTTATGTCTCTTAATTAAAGATTGCATTTACCATTTTTAAAACTTTTGAAAAAAATGGTTTGCTTGTCGATCCTTTAGGCTGTTAGAGAGGACATACTTTCGAGATTTCTTGTGGAGAGTGAGAGAGATCCCGAGAACATGAATGATAAGTACCTGAGGGATATAATTTTGAATTTTATGATTGCTGGTAAGGACACAACCGCTGCATCACTCTCTTGGTTCCTGTACATGCTCTGCAAAAACCCACTTGTTCAGGAGAATATCGTACGAGAAATAAGAGACGTGACATCAAGTCACGAGAAAACAACTGATGTAGATGGTTTCGTTGAAAGTATAAACGAAGAGGCTCTTGATCAGATGCAGTATCTCCATGCAGCCTTGTCTGAGACCTTGAGGCTTTACCCTCCTGTGCCTGTGGTATAATAAAAAAAGTCCTTCAAAAATGAAAGATTCTTCTGTGACTGATCATTTTAATATTATCTTAATCTATCTATTGGTCCTTCCGCAAAGGACATGAGGTGTGCAGAAATTGATGACGTTCTTCCAGATGGATATAGAGTGAGGAAAGGGGATAATGTCTACTACATAGCCTATGCAATGGGAAGGATGACTTACATTTGGGGTCAAGATGCTGAGGAATTCAAGCCAGAGAGATGGCTCAAGGACGGCGTGTTCCAACCAGAATCACCATTCAAATTCATAAGCTTTCATGTCTTTACACTCTCTTGCTGACAAACTATGTGGCCTAGAGTAAGTCATTATTTTCTAATGCCTGAGGTGTTTTCTTTTTTTGAAAATGTATGTAGGCTGGTCCACGAATCTGTCTTGGCAAAGACTTCGCATACCGGCAGATGAAGATAGTGTCAATGGCTCTTCTGCACTTCTTTCGCTTCAAAATGGCTGATGAGAAGAGCAATGTGTGTTACAAGAGAATGCTTACACTTCATGTCGAAGGAGGACTCCATCTATGCGCAATCCCAAGAACAAGCACTTGAAACTACCAGAACACTTTCAAGAACACCTCGAAAAGACTTTTTCATATCTATACTGTATTGTAGACGTGTAGTATACTCAGTTAAAAGTTAAAACAAACACTTTATATCCATATCTTCTGTTTTGTCTTTTGTATTATTTGGTTACGTGCTAATAAAGAAAGTTGAGGCCTTAATTCATGTAGTATGAATTTTGTTATTGTTACATGAGCAAACATCAACACGACCAAATCAGTTTCACTCACCACGGTTTGTTTGGATGTCGAATTCATCATGCTCGAGAGAAATACAAATCGAATCAAATCAAGAAGAACTGAATGAAGAATAGGTTGACTTCTTGTGTTATTGCGACCATTACAATATTATATCTCTGTATCTATCTTCCTTTTCTTTGTTCTTTAGCTAATGTAGTTGACTTCCGAAGAAACAACAAGAAGGAATGGAGATTTTCAGGAGCATAGCTCTTACAGTACTTACAGCGATCACCATCGTTCTTTCTTTCACAATCTATCTCACGATCAAAATCTTCACCGGAAA
Organism: Camelina sativa; assembly: GCF_000633955.1. Classification (NCBI taxonomy): domain Eukaryota; kingdom Viridiplantae; phylum Streptophyta; class Magnoliopsida; order Brassicales; family Brassicaceae; genus Camelina; species Camelina sativa. The sequence continues at coordinate 1,331,024 of NC_025689.1, read as the reverse complement.
ATCAAGAAACGACAAGAGATATGCTCCGGTACACGCCACGGTCTTCGATCTTTTCTTCCACAGCCACGAGTTATATGATTACGAGACAAAGATCGCGAGGACAAAGCCTACTTTCAGGTTCTTGAGTCCAGGACAGAGCGAGATATTTACTGCAGATCCTCGGAACGTGGAGCATATTCTCAAGACAAGATTTGATAACTATAGTAAAGGACCAAGTACTAATGAAAATCTTGCGGATCTTTTGGGACATGGGATATTTGCTGTTGATGGTGAGAAATGGAAACAACAGAGGAAGCTTGCGAGCTTTGAGTTCTCTACTAGGGTTTTAAGAGACTTTAGCTGCTCTGTTTTTAGGAGAAATGCGTCAAAGCTTGTTGGTGAAGCTACTAGGGTTTGAGTTTGCTCTCTCTGGAGAAGCTTTTGATGCTCAAGTAAGTTTCCAATCAAAGTTAACAGACAAAACTCATTATTTCCAAAAACTCAAGGATGCTATTTTGTTTTGTAGGATATGTTGATGAGATTTACACTGGACTCCATCTTTAAAGTTGGGTTTGGGGTTGAGTTAAGATGTTTGGATGGGTTTAGCAAAGAAGGGGAAGAGTTCATGAAAGCTTTTGATGAAGGTAATGTTGCAACTAGTTCCAGATTCACCGATCCACTTTGGAAGCTGAAACGTTTATTCAACACTGGATCGCAATCAAGACTCAAGAAGAGCATTGCTACTATAGACAAGTTTGTCTACAGTCTAATTACCACTAAAAGGAAAGAGCTTGCAAAGGAACAGGATACTGTAAGTTCTCTAAAGTTTTTTGCCCTGCTTTTGTTTGTCGTTTTTAACTTTTTACTTGGCTTGTCCTTAGGCTGTTAGAGAGGACATACTATCGAGATTTCTTGTGGAGAGTGAGAAAGATCCGGAGAACATGAATGACAAGTACCTGAGAGATATAATTCTAAGCTTCATGATTGCTGGGAAGGACACAACCGCTGCATCTCTCTCATGGTTTCTGTACATGCTCTGCAAAAACCCACTTATTCAGGAGAAAATCGTACGAGAAATCAGAGATGTGACATCGACTCACGAGAAAACAACCGATATAAATGTTTTCATTGAAAGTATAACTGACGAGGCTCTTGACCAGATGCACTATCTCCATGCAACCTTGTCTGAGACCTTGAGGCTTTACCCTTCTGTGCCTGTGGTACAATAACCCGACCCTAAAAGATTCTTATGTGATCAAACATTTTAGGAGCTAAAGGAACCAAATAATGGGGATTAAAGGTTTTCTTAATCTTTCTTGGTCTATTTTAAAGGACATGAAGTGTGCAGATAGTGATGACATTCTACCAGATGGCCATAGAGTGAACAAAGGGGACAATATCTACTACATAGGCTATGCGATGGGTAGGATGACTTACATTTGGGGTCAAGATGCTGAGGAATTCAAGCCAGAGAGATGGCTTAAGGACGGCGTGTTCCAACCCGAATCACCATTCAAATTCATAAGCTTTCATGTTTGTACACTCTCTTGCAGACAAGCTACGTGGTTAAGACTTAAGAGTAAGAATTTTGTTCCTTATACCTGAGATGTTTCTTTCTTGACTGTGTATGTAGGCTGGTCCACGAATCTGTCTTGGCAAGGATTTCGCTTACAGACAAATGAAGATAGTATCAACAGCCCTTCTTCACTTCTTTCGCTTCAAAATGGCTGATGAGATGTGCAATGTCCGTTACAAGAGAATGCTTACACTTCATATAAAAGGAGGACTTCATCTCTGTGCAATCCCAAGGACAAACATTTGATTTAACCAGAAACACTTGCCAATAATGTCTGTTCATGTAACCACCTTAAAACAGAGTGTCTGTTTCATTTAACCTCATAACTTAAGTGTGTAAAAAATGGAGCCAGTCCTCCACGAGGTTTGGTCAAAGATCCTCGACAAAGATGGAATCAGACATCCAAAAATTTCCTTGTGCTAAATAAGCCTCTTTTAAAGATATTTGAATGACTCAACGATCATATTAGAATCCGTAGAAAAGGATACAATATCGTATAATATTACAGCCAGCTAGTACAAAAAAAAAGTAGATAAGTTGCACTACAAAAATTGAGTTCATAGGCCATCTTATTGCATGACCACGGCAGGAATCTGAGTACCTGGTCTTTCAGTCCATCCCTTGCGAGATCTGTATGCATCAATGGCCTCTAATCGCTGCCTCTCCTGCGAAGCGCTTAGAGTAGACTTTCTTGCCTACAAAAGTAACATACATATAATCATTTGAACCAATAACAAAACCTATTTTCCTGAAGTTTTCTTACAATTAGAAACAATATAGCAAGACTACTATACCTTTGGAACAACAGCCAACTTTGGTGGAGCTTGCACCACATCACCAAATCTGATCTGTTCATGCTTAGGGAAGTCTTCTCGGAGGGTATCTTCAGTCTTGACTTGATTCTTCTTTTGCTTCTTAGCCTCCCAATACCTGCATTAAAAAAAGGTAGAACATTTCGATTCCTAGTCAATAAACACATAGCAAACAAAGGATTTGGCCATTAAAGAAAAAATGAATAAAGCTTACTTCTTCTTGCGTTCTTTCCTTTTAGACTGACCATCCAACTCCGCAAGCTCCTTCTCGAAACGAAGGTCACTCATTTGGTTTCTCTTCCTCTTTTTCTTCTTCTTCTCATCTCCCTTCATCACCATTGTATCATCTTCATCACTCTCCTAAAGGTTCCACATTCTAATTATACTCTTATTGTTCCCTAATTGATATCTCTAATTGTTCCCTAATTGATTTATCTAATTGTTCCCTAAAATTACGAAAGCGAAAGTTAGAAAACTATACCGTTGCAGTAGCAGCAACAGTAGCATCGACTTCGGCTTTAGTATTCTTCAATTTCTTCTCTACAACAACTTGTTTAGTCGAATCTGAAGGAGGAGGACAAACACAAAATCGTCACAGAGAAGAAATCACAACAACACAAAAAAAAAAATCAGACTCAAATCGTTGTTAATTTTACCGTGGGGAGAAGGTGAAGTGTAGTTCATGAGAATACGAAGCTTAGAAGGAAGAGCATCTTGTTTCGAACGATCAGGCGGCGGCGGGAGTCTCGCCGGCCCGCCGTGTGCAGCTAAGTAGTTTTTCTCTCTCCTCTTCTTCCCTTTCCCTCCCATCTCTCTCTCTCTCTACCAAATCGAAGAGGCAGACCTAACTTATTAGGCTTGCTGGAGAAGACGCATCTCAGCCCAGGCCCATATATTTAGCCCAATAACTTTGTTGTATTCATTAAGCTTACAGAAGAAGACGAAGGTCGGTCCAGGCCCAATAACATTTATTTTTAACTAAATATAACTTATCAATTATCAAAAGACAAAACAGAGAGATAAGAAGAATAAAGAAACATAACTAAGTCAAATAAAGTTGAATCTCTGTCTTTTTTGTCATCTTGGTCCCATAACATAGTGCCAAATCTCAATCTGTGTGAGTTGTGAATCGTATAGGTTCCTAGGGTTTGTGGAATTGAGAGAGAGGGGGAGGAATAAGGGATTTGAGATGCATAATAGCTCCTCCAGCTCCGGTGGTGATCTTGAAAAGCAGCAGGAGGACAAGGATGCCCAGAAACAGAGCGAGTCTGTGAATGAAGCGAAGAGCCTCACAATCGTTGTCTGCAATGGAGATTCAAGTGGGACAGAATTGGCTCAGATCCAGAAAAAGGTTAGCTTGTCTAGGAGTAGCAGCAGCTCTCACGAGCAGTGCAGGGTTTGTCAACAAGAGAAAGAAGAGGCTTTGATTGAACTTGGGTGTCATTGTCGTGGTGGTCTTGCTAAAGCTCATAGGTCTTGTATTGATGCTTGGTTTCGCACTAAAGGTTCTAATCAGTGTGAGATCTGTCAAGTTGTGGCTGTCAACGTCACACCTCCGGAGACACAACCAACTACGAATTACTGGGTTTGGAGGATTGATCCTAGTTATAGACAAGAAGAGCGTGAGAGAGGATGTTTTAGTCCGCTTTGGGTTGCGTTCTCAATTCTCATTGGTGGTCTAATGCTTGATGTGTTAATATCAATTACACTTGGGGTCTCTGCGCTTCCGGTTAACATCATTATTGGAGTCATAGTGGTGCTTGGGCTAGGAACTGCGCTAAGGCTGACTTTGGAGTTCTGTTATGAATGGAGCTTGAGAAGAGCTGTTCAGAGGGCGGTGCAGAGGGCTGAAGCAAACAACTTTAATAATAATATTGCGTATCCACCTGCTCTGTAGGGGGGAAACTATGTCAAAGTTAAAAACTCGTGTGTATGTTAAAGTTGTATGAGACGTGTAGAATTACAATGCTAAATTTGTTGGGGAGAACACAAAGATGACAAGTTTTAAGTTTCTCTTTTTAAGGCATATTAGACAAAAATGAAGTAAAACTTCGAAACATGAGATGAGAGAGGTTCAATTGTTTTTTTACTATAAAAGTCTAACGAAGTTTTTTGGCTTGTATCTCAAAATAAATGCACGAGGAATAAATTTGCTCTGTATAAATGAATATATATTAAAATCATCAGTAAAGAGGCCATTTATCACAGACATAACCAACAAACTCAATGGGGGGAGAGAAAAAAAAAGGAAGCTTCGGTGTGTATACCTCGCCAATCTCAACAAGCCTTTGATCTCTCTATAAACTATCTCCACCAAAAAAAACTATTGACCGAAGAAATCAGAACAAAATAATGACACGGGACAGATGAAACGAAATCACTTTACTGGGACTAACCATACTTACATATGTTACAGACGAACAAACATGTTCACAATTTGAGTTTATTCACCTCGGACTTCCGAGTATTCAAACCTGTGATTTTCCGACAATTTTTTTTCTTGCCGTTTGTATAAATGAGGTCTGATTCTATACTTTCATTCCCACCCGAGCTTCAGCATCTGATCCACCACCTTTAAGCTTAACTGCAGGGATACATCTTTTATCATAAACTATGTATACAATCATAGAAACTTTGTGTATTGACAAACTGACGTAGAACCCATCAAGGATGCTGATTGTTATGGAGACTTACTAAAAATTTATAGCAATAGACTCATCTACACCCAAACACTCTCAAAATGATTAAAACTTACAGCTGGATCAGTGAAGATTATCAACTGTTTATCTTCCGTGGATACTAATAGGTTTGTGTTGTCAACGTTCAGAGTCAGTGAGCTTATATCCTGGCCTTGACCAAGCTTAAGCACATGGAATACCTACAAGACAAGCATAACAGGTTGTTTAGACCAGAAAATTAGCGCCCCTGAATTAGTTTACCTCTTCATGGAGTGTTCATATTATACCTTTAGTGTGTATAAGTTGAGGAAGCAAATTGAAGGAGATGGAACATCCAGTCTTTCAATTTCGTTGCCATCTTTTGATGTATCGTTACTGCTCGACAAGTCCATGCTGGAACATGAGTTCATCCCAATCAACGCATTTTGACCATCCATAGATATTTCCATGCAACTTATGCTACAAGAGAAAGGAAGTTTTGCTTTTGCGATCAGAACCCCGTTAATGGTGAACACGCTAATAGAACCTTCCAAACTCATCCATGCCATTATAATCCCATCAGATGAAATGCAGAGAGAATCAGCGGTCACACCAACTAATCGTCTGATCAGCCGTCCTTTTCTAATGGAATGCAATAGAACATCTGAGGACTCAGAAGACGAAACAACGACTCCTTGATCTGAGCTGACACAACAACAAATTATTTCTCTTCGATGGCCACGGAGCACTTGTATCGGCCCTTCAATACGACACTTTTTGCCTTTGTTTGCCAATGAGTTGGCCAGATTCGTGTTGCTGGCGGAGGAGGGCGCACCGGAGCCAGTTGATGGCTCAGACACGCTTGTTCGAGAAGTAAAGGCCTTGTGAATTCTCCACAGCAAAACAGTACTGTCTCGTGAACCCGTCACAAGGAAGTTGTTGTCTGGAGACAGAGCCAGACATGTAACAGGGGCACAGTGCCCAAAAGCTGTTTCCAGAGTTTTTGCTCCATCAGATGAGACCAGCTTGATACTGTTATCCGCATGTCCACCTATTATCAAACACATGATTTCCGTAAATACATTACCATCAAACTTAGGACCGTATAAATGCTTGCTTATTACCTGTGATTATTTCCCCGTCGCTTGTAATAACAACAACGGAGGAACTTCTGATTCCTGATGCGGCAAATGCCTGTGCCTGAGGAAATTGCCAGTCACCAGTTCCAGAACTAGCTGGACCCTTGAACATGCGCATCAATGATCCACTAGTTGAAGTCGCTGTTGCCTTCCCATGATGAAAGAGGAAAGGAGTTCCTTGGCCATCAGGGGTGTTTGGTTGCCACTTGTGCTGTGCAACACGAGCTGCTGGCACATTCATGTCCACAATCACAACACTATCTGAAGATGCCTGAATAGCTGAGGCTGGTAAGTTGCAGCGTTCCGGAGCTTGGACAGCATACGGTTTTATTTCTTTTGGATTTCGAAAAATAGTCTGACAAAAATTCAAAACAACTGTCATGTACACGCCGTGAATGTAACACGAAGAAAACAAAGTACAGACTACGTAAGACATTTCTTAATCTTAATTATCCCGAGAATCCCCCATACTCACATAGCATGCAGTAGACAGAGAAAACTCTATCTTAAACCTTATGACGCAGATTCCTATAATAAAACCCTATTTCATTTTGATAAAGGTTGTAAGGAACCTATCGACCTTGATTATAGCGCACCCTCGGAGAAATGGTGTTTAAAAGAAGTGTTTACTAAATTGCAAAACCAAATAGACACTAGCAGCTACCTGCATATGTAGGACATCTTTCAACGGCATCCTCTTCATGTGAGGAACAGTCAATAGCTGGGATGGTGTTTGCCCAAAATAAGCTATCTGGTCTTGTGTAGCACGTTGTTGTACCTTCATCAAACATAGACAGGCAAGTCATGTCAACACGTCAATACTTAAACTGAGCAACTACAACGGTATAGCAAAAATTGCCTTACCGGGTCCGTGATCTTGTCAATATCAACAGTCCCCTCATAAGTAATGTAGAAGAAAACGTTATTTGCCAATATAGCTTCTTTGCCACGTTGTTTATATCTGAACGAATAAGTTAAATAAAGGTAGAACAATTTAATGGCTTACGAAGAAACTTTGTTGTGATTATTTTGCTGGAGGAAACAAAGTTAAGGAAAAATGTGCTGGCAGTATATCATCAGTTCAAGGGAGAATACCTACCCAAATATGAGATCAATCCATTCATGTAAATGTGCAGATACATGCTCGCTCTCAAGAGCCCTTCGTTGCTTGTGTACAAAATCCACTGGGTTTTTGGCCCAAGGAGGAAGTTTTACAGCATCTGATAGATAAAAAAAAAACCGCATCAGATAACACACTTTTATTATGCCAGGCATAAATTTTGGCTATGACAAGGAAGGAAACCACAATACCAAGCTTTTCTCCCAACTGTGTTGTACCAAAGTCAATCGAATTTTCGTTTGTCAGCACCTCAGGGAGGTAAAACAACTCTGGAACCTGTAAATTTAGTGGCTCAATAAGGGTAGGTTCTTGAATTGTTAAGGAAGAGAAATACATTTGATGCTTTAGGAAAACCAATACGTACCAATTCTTTCACATCACTCATGTCTTCTAGAACTCCATTCCAAGTGCCTGGAATGTCTGAAAACATGCGGTCTGCATGATCAAACTTTCCACCTTGAAGTTGAATTGACAGAGTTGTGAACGGTTCAACTCTGGCCAGATAATACAACACCTGCACACATGAAATAAATGATAAAAGTGTACAAACTCCATCCAGTTGCATCAAAAATAATATCCACTGTCTTCTCTCCAAGAGTCAGAGGTGCACAAACTTTAAACTGGGAATGGCAGTAATAGTGGTAGGATATTATAGAGAAGATAACTTACTGCTCCAGCACTTGAGTAATGTGAGCCATAGTGGAATTTGGGAATAACTGGATCTTCAAAGCTAGAATATCGCTCTTGAAATTTTTTGAGACGCTCTGGGTTCAATGCACCAATTGGCTGAACATATCCAGACCCACATCAAAACAAGATTCTCTAGGTTTATGAATCATCATATGCAGGCTAAGAAAGTAAAATTGGAAACAAACTGCAAAGAATACCACCTTCGAAAGATCTCTGAAGGTAGATGGATTTGAAAGGTCTAGACTTTCTGAACTGTTGTCAGAAATAATCCACGGAAAAACAGGATACTGCAAAGAATAAGAAATCTATCAAGGAAGAACGGACATTGACACTCACCAGGAATATGCTAAAGAGCACAAGATCTACCTGAGTAATGTCATTATAACTACGGCCAGCCAACGTGTTAAACTGCATTAAGTATTCAAAATTGCTAATCTGCAGATATTATCCAGATGGAGATCTTTCTGTATCAGATGTTATTCTTGGATACGGATATAAAAATGTATGAGAAGTATGAGTGTGCAGTTTATTGGTACCTCCCATCTAGCCCATCGCTCCATTAACTGAGTTCTTCTCAAAAGCTGTTCAGGCCTCTGAAAAAGTAACAATATATGTAAATTTGCAGCACAGAACGAAAAGTGACTCACAGCCTAGTCATATGCTTTATCAATTTCCCATTGAAGAATAATATGGACCAAGAGTAATTCAAAAGCTACACAAAAGAATTTGGCAAGGGAAAAATAGAAACCTGAGTTGCTAGGTAAACATTGTTCAAGTGAGGAGGCCTTGCTTGAACGATAGCTCGATATGCATTTCTTCTTCCCTCAGTATTCTGTGATGTTAAACAAGCAAATTGGGGAAAAGTATTTGGTTACAGCATGCGGAGACCTGAGATTGGCAAGGTCAGAAAGATAAATATATCGTATGTAGAAAGGGTTTTAGATGCAGTACCCCAAAATCAAAAAAGAAGTTTGAACGGTCAACCATAAAGAGTTCCAAGGCGCTCCTTCTCAGGAGATATCTGAGAAAAAAATAGACAAAGAAAAGATCATCAGTTATATACTTATATGCTAATCCTGAGAGATCAAAAAGGAATCTCTCTACTCATACAGAAAGAGGAAAACTTCCCGAAAAAGTAAAATCAGGTAACGATGAAAAGATTGATTAACTCCACGGGTAAGAGAAAGGTAATACTACAAAAATATTAAATATTCTGCTAAGTATAAGCATGTCTAAACCATTCCAGAAGTTCTTTAGATGAATCTTAATTAAATAAACATAAAAGTTCTAAATTCTAAGCAATAGATCATCTGAATATTACATGAAGTAATGAACAGGAACACATGAGCTAAACAGAATTTTAATGATGAAGCTTTACCTCCGGCTATAAATCTGATGAAGAGAAGACATTGGCCAACTACGATCCTTTTCTTGGTCACGTGATTGGGATCCATAAGAGTGATCAGTCAAATTCTGGCTTTCTCTGTTGTCAACAATAAAATTTATCCTCCGTGTTGTAATCTGAGAAGGCACAGCAGTTTGATCAGCAACAAGAAAAGCATATATGGGAATTATGAGCCAATTCAGATTTATATAATGTCTACATGCCAAAATTCTTGAATTCACTTGATCCAAGTAGTCTAGTTGATTCTTATCCAATTTATTAACTACTTTCGAGTTAGCTACTTGTTGAGAATCCAAAACATTCAAGTCGGTCGAACATACTTGAAAGGTTCCTTTCACAACCCTTAGTGGCCGGACCATTGATGTGGGAAACTCAAGAAGGATCCTTTCATCAACTTCACTGGGAACAAAGCCAGGTGCTACTGCTGAAGAATCTCGGACCATTTCATGGTCATTTGAAGTTCGAGGATCACTAGTCCCTGCTGAATTTCTGGATGCATGCTCATGTGAACCAGATATTCTCTCTTCATTTTCCCTTCTATGTTCTTCAGCATGGCCTTTGATATCAAGATGATCACCCTCTCCATGTTCATCATCTTCATACGCTATTTCCATTGATATAACTTCAGCAGCAAGAACAGGAGGATTCGATGCAGAACCCTTGCTACCATTATCACTTTTTGTGTCTGTCTGATCGTCATAGTTTGCTGCTGCCCCGAGATGATCAGTCCCAGAATAATCCCTCCTTATACACTGTCTCATCCTTGAAAAGCTTTCCATAGAATCAAGTTTCCAAAAAACCTGCATGTTTAAAGATATCACGGTACTGAGAAACTTCTTATCATGTTCCAGATTCTTAGAAAGAAACACCGCTTACGCGTTCAGGACTGCATATTTCATTTCCAAAAGGCCCAAAAAAGCATCTCATTTCTGCCAAGTAACGAATTAATTTGCGCCAACCACGGCTTCCCAAGCATAGGCGAGTTGCCGCAATGATATCATCTTGCATACGCCTATCAATCTGGTGAGAAGTTGAACCAAAAAGTGAGAGTCAAGAGTATGCACCCTTCAAAAACTATGAAGTGTGCCAAGGTGGAAATCAAACCTCTGATCTTTGCATGTTACGTGCTAAAGCAAAACTTGCCACCAGTACAGCAATAAATTTGTACGACAAAGCATTGAAATCTTTTCCATAAACTGATTTTGTATCCATTGGTTGGAGACATTCCATCCATGCCACTCCCATAGCTTCGGAAGTGTTCCATCTCTGTAAACGCTCCATGTCACCGATATTCCTCCGCTGCGCAGAAGTAGCCATTGCAACAGCACTCAGACCTCTTCCTGAACCAATCTTTGCATTCCGTTCAAGATCTCGTGCAGCTGCCAAAGCTGCCGCTTTTGCAGCAGCTTTATCCCTTGGTCGAGGTGGTGCATTGTTGTTTGGAGGCTCCAGTGGTTTCTGGAAGCTTGAAAAGGTCTGAAGTTTGGCAGTCTTACGCTCAAGCATAGAAGAGTCTCGCCTAAAATGTGAAGCTGTAGGAGGTGGCGGGGCTTCCCAGCCAGCTGCCCCTGCAGCTATCATTGCTAGAGCCATTGCAGCAGGCGGTGAAGCAAAAGCAGCAGCCCACTCCGGAGTAACCATAGAAAGAGCACCCTAAACAGAAAATATTGGATAACTCAATTTAGTAAATCAAGCATCAAAAATTCTAAACCTAATACAAAACTTTGGTAAAAGTAAGCAATTTTTTAAGCGCTGAAATGGCATCTCGGCAACTAGAAATAAACAGTAATCATTATAGAAACATAGAACCATGATAGCAACTGAGTAATGTAAACAGCTTTAAGCTACCTCAACGGGAAGCGCATCAGCAGCCAAGGCACGATCATCAACGACAAGGGGATTCATACCATCAGCAGTGGCAAGTTCATGAATGCCAGCCAAAAGAGGTCGCCATCTCCGGAGGACTGCAACAAATGGTGGTAAAATAGCCTCTATATACTGCTTACGAAGTGGTCTTCTGTCTCTGCTGATAGCATGCCATACCTACACATATTTGTGCTGGAATCAGAAAGTGAAGAAAGGAAAAGAAAAAACACAAGGCCCTGGACAGTGAACAGCATCAGATTTTTAACCAAAACACTAAGGACAGCATCAGAAGTGAAATAGGGGAAGATGACAACTTTCCAATCGCTGCATGGAGATTTGAGACCAATCTGATTAGGGAATAACTAACCTCAGAATAGAGAACACATGCAGTAACCAGTACTCTCTGC
>NC_025689.1:1300695-1319313 GCF_000633955.1 Camelina sativa | reverse complement strand
GGATGACTACAAGCCAAAAAAAGAAGATCCTGAAAAAAGAAAGAGGGAGTTCAGAAAGTGATCGAATGAATAGAACAATGGAAGTGAACGCTTTTTAAGAAAGTCCGCAGAATAAAAGTTCCAGAAAACTAATCTTAAGTTTTATCAGATTTCATGACAGATTGACAGCTATTTGGAACAAAATGCTCATACTGTTTCCTAGTACACTTATACTAACCCAGGGTCCAGAATATCACAAGCACCTTTACAACGACATTTATTCCTTGACAGTCATGACACATACCTGAAGTGCTCGGCTTTGTAGAGCCATGGACGCAGATGGTAGAGACCGCAGGAGGACTAACAAAAGTTGGGAGTGTTCAAAGCGATGACCTGAATCATAAAAGTTAAGGCCATCTTCTGTTGATGAAGCATTGATCTGCAAGAAAGCACACGTGATCGCTATAAGTTTAACCTCACACCAAAATCTTAAAGACTAATCATGATAGACAATGCTGGCGTATGAATGTGAACCACACATCACAACAGCCGTAGAAAATCATGATAGACAATATATGGTATCACAGAGCATTTTAGGGAGCCAGATTTAAAACCAACTTTCATCAAGTTTCACACCTTCGTGTAACAATACAAATAAGACAAGTACAAAGTTGACGTGAAAGAACCATGCAGAAACACACCAACACTATTTTATAATAAGAAACGCTATATGCTCCCTCTTTTTTCCACCCAAGTCATAGAAAGTAATACCATGGCAATCAGAAAAGATACCCTATATACTTTTCAATCACTTTGTTCATAAAATGATTAAAAAAATGGGTATCAAGAGCATGCCATACCGAGGCTCCAAGCAAAGTTGTATAGACGTTGTCAGTCATCAGCCTGTTTGGAGCAGATTGAAATGCTTTCAGCAAAGCAAATAGGAGCAATGCGACTTTATCATCAAACATTGTTCCTCCATTTTCATGGAGTCCACTACCCAGGATGTTACTTGTCAAATCAGAACGGGCAACCGAATCAAATGTTAGGTGCCCACTAGAAATTAGAGCACCAATCAATCTAATGATCCCAACGACAACAGCATCACTATTGTCAACATTGTACACGTTATTTCTTGCACTATCAGCACTAATCGAAAGACTTATACCACCAATTTCAGAAACAGACAATATTCTCTCAGTATCTATGGAATTGGTAATGGAAATCGAGTCATTATCACAAATGACAGATGAAAATACATGCTCATTTTCTTGTGGATCTGATGCTGGTTCATTCGGAGACCCTACATTATCATCCTCAACAGAATTTCCATCAGGACCAGAAGGGTCAACACCGGAATCCAACTTCTTTACAGAACCAGACCCGTTGTTCTGACTCTTTTCACTTTGATCAGTTGATGACCTTGTTCTACTCTTACCCATAGCTAAAACATTATCCTCACCAGTTTTAGCTTCTCGCTGCAGCAGAACAAGAAGTGTTTCTATCCCACCTGATGTTATAAATACCTCTGCAAACATCTGAGCTCTTGCAGCATTCGGCTGTACAACTAACCTATACATAAGGTGTAATACCCTCGCAACCTAAAAATATGAAAAAGGTTAAATAGTGTCAGACAGCACGTATTTGTCATATAATTTGATTCATTGCCATTCTTCTAATTACCAACACAAAGGAATGCAATCTGTTAGATCATTATATCTCGAACTGACCCACATTTTACCATGCAAACTATTATAAGATGGTTTTCCAGAATTCAAGTATACATATTCTGACTACTATCACGCAGACTGGAAATGGCGCTAAGATGCAAGGACTGGACGGCATAACTAAAAGATGGCGAAAAATGAATTGAATTGGCATTGAATATGCAATTAACCTAAGATAATACAGGTGAAACACACATATTCATCGCTAGAGATAATTTCCATCCAAGACAAACAGTAATGGAATAGGGAGTATACTAAAATTGGAAAAATAAACTTTCAGGGCAACTAAATTATTATATATAATAGTTGAATGGCATATACTCCCTCTGTTATTTTATAATTGATCTTTTAAGCTAATGGTAGAAAATTTTTACTTCCCCATTTTGGTTGTCAAATGGTGTTAATGGAAAAAAATAACACTAAGGAAACGTATTACCTGATTTGGCTGTGGACTGTCAATTATGAAACCAAGTAACTGACGGAGGTCATCAGCAGCTAAAGAAGGAGATGCTGCTCCCATTAGAAGTTCAATAATCACCAGAAGTTCATCAATCAGAGCATTAAGTTCCCCCATTTGACGCGTATTCCCGTCAAGAGGAAAAGTGGTCTCCGAATCCTTCTCAGAAATCATCCAATAGCATCTTCGACAGCCATCTAGAAGCAGCTGAATAGCTTCGGCATTCCTCATGGCTGTTGCTTCAGTGAAAACCATATCTTGAAGGGATGACAATAGCTTCTTCTGGAGTCCATAATTGCATAGGCTCCATATCTTTATATCTAATAGAAGTGTGCGAAAGAGCTGCACTTTAAGAACATGATTGATCTTCTGAGATTGGCAAAGAGAAACAATGGCAGCAACCAGTTCCTCTTCTTCTACTCCGCCATGCTTCCTGTCGAGGGATGCAAGTGAGTGTAGAAGATAACTCAGAATTCTAGCAAGAATCTCGGGTCCCTGATTACGACACAACTCTTCATTGTTCCCAGGATGTTGAATAGCAACTGATAGGATTCTAAATACAGGAGCAGCAAGAGTTACTGTGGACAAAGACAATGGAAGATTTCCAGGACATGGCTCCAAGCTATCTTTCTGCACATTGCTTACGGTCAAAGGAAGCAGGGACATTGGTCCTCCATAAGCTAGGGCCCAGAAGGACTCCACTGGCTTTATTCTCGTTGCAACATGGACTTGCCCAAGAACCTCAGCTGGTCGCCTTAGAGTGCCTTAACCAAGATAAAAATACAAAGTAAACAATTTTGGTCTAACTACAGCCAGAAAATGAAAATGATTGTTTGGTGTTATCAGATTTAAAGAGCATTTGAGCTAAAATTGTAATAAAAATGGAGTATAAATATAGGCACCTGCTGCTCCCGAAAGTGAAGCATCTGGGCAAAACCGCCCACTTAGCAGACAAGGGTGGTAAAGCAGGTGAGTATATCCTCCAATATCTGCATCCAAATTACTATTTTCCTCTGCCCTATTACGTACATAGTCATTTGTAGCTAGCCAAGGAAGGCCTGCCCCATTCCCAAAACAAGGCAAAACATCCCCACCTCTAGAAGCCAAGCGCGCCATTCTCTCAGGACCAATTGGTTCCTTAAATATATAAACTGGTCCCATCTCTGCAAACAAAGGACATTGACGACGACGACGTTGTAGACCAGCCATAGTAGGAGGAGGATTTGTGCCAATGCAACAGAAAGAGAGGGGCTTGGA
This sequence comes from Camelina sativa, assembly GCF_000633955.1. NCBI lineage: Eukaryota > Viridiplantae > Streptophyta > Magnoliopsida > Brassicales > Brassicaceae > Camelina > Camelina sativa. Next base: position 1,315,893 of record NC_025689.1, on the reverse strand, counting down.
TATACGAGGGAAATCAAAAGGACGACTTTCGTACAAGGATCCATCAATATAAAGCCGTAATTCACTCTCGGCTTTCCCCAGAAGCCCCTGCTTGCAGCTATGCTCGAGACCAATAAAATACCAACATTGAGGCTTAAATGCATGAGTAAAATGCAGCGAAGACTTTCTTCCTTTCCCGCTACCACTCTCAACCACCAGAAATTGAGCATGGAAATATGCTTCTATTCCCTGATTATCAGCGGACAAAAAGCTGAACAAACGTGGCATATGAGCAGTACCCTCACCAGCGAGGGCACTCGCAGCCGCTGCAGCTGACATGGCGGATGTTTTCCCTGACTTGGCTGCTGCGGCAGCAGCAATTGCAGCTGCCGCAGTTGCAGCATTTAATGTGTCAGCAAATGATTCAATATAGATCCATGTTGCAAATGCGTAGCCATTGGTAAAGGGCCAACGACTTTCTCCGGGACCAAGTAAGCCAGAGCTTTCACCATCAAATTCAAAAGTACAAGCAGGTCCCCTTGATTCCTTTCCACTCATTGTCTTCTCCAAAGCAAGCATCAACGGACTTGACCACGCTGTTGTAATCGCTGTTTTTATAACCTGAAGCCACCTGTGTAAATCATCGACACTAAGGGAGTGTCCAGCTAAATGTTGGATGCATAGTAACAGAACAGAAGCAGCACTCCATTTCATATCAACATCCTTGAAAATTATCTCTTCCACTGATCGCAACAAAACCCCCAATAAACCTGCCGTGGAACACATAGCTCTGTTTCTCGTGCATGACCGTAAAATAACCAGCAACCCCCTAACCATGCGAGTCTTTGGGGACATAAAATTAACGCTATCACCTAAACCAGGAAGCCAAGGAATAAGCTCACCCGAAACAATTGCAGCACGGGAATTCAACATGACACTAGGAGGGTTGCTATCTTCATCCTCTTCAAAACTCTCAACTCCACCCATGGTGGCAATAAGTGAATCGACAACAAGGAAAGCAGTGGCCTCTGACTCTTCTCCAGCGCCAAAACTCTCAATACCGCTGACAACATTCTTTAGTTTGTCTAAGCTTTCAGGTTTCCCCATAATGGCTGAATCCACTAGATGCAGTAGCTCTGGAGAAACATTTGGAACTGTAGCCTTTGGCTTGGGTTTCTGCGGGGAATGAACTGGGGAATACCCAGATTCTGGATGGTGAAAAGAATCCAGACTGGTCTCAGACAGGGACTGCTGCATAGGATCAGGTGCGTCTCTCTCAGGTCCAGGGCTAGAAAGTCGGTCACTTTGCACATCATCCATGGGCATCAAATCATACATCTCCTGAGTCCCGGACAAGTGACTAGTAACTCCTTCGGTGCCACCAAAAGACGACCTCCCAAGATCAGAATTTGAAGTGCTTCCAGGCTCCTTAAGTTCACCCTGTGATTCACTCACAGCTTTTTCCTGATCTCCCAGAGACACTTGTTCAAAATCATCATCCTTGTAGACTCTATCAGATGAACTAATCCCTTGCAATGCCGTATCATCCTTGGCAACAAAACCAGAAGAATCCCCAATATCAAATGCCTCAATCCTATTCTGCAAAGGATTAGCTATATCAGGGTTATCAGTAACATCAGCTTCTTCTGCGAGCTTTCTTTCATCATCTTCTTCCATTCTATCAACTTATAAAGAGTACACTCATTCACACCGTTCTCTCAGCCTCCACCTGTTTAAACATCCAATTAAGTAAAAAAAGTTAAAGCTCGTGAGTCGAATGCATCGACACTGATGCAGATGAGAACTAAAGTTGAGAACAAAGGCACTACGATTGAACCAAAGAAACTATTTATGATATAGTCACTTGGATCTACTACGAGTTACATATACAGCATGAGAAAAAATACAAAAACCCGTGCAAATCACAGAACAATGCACAGCAAAGATTCAATTAGAAGATCAGATCTTAGCGAGGATCGATTAGGGAAATTTTGAAATTCGTATAAAAAAAAAAAATCATTCCGCAAGTATCATCGAGAACTGTGAAAGAAGAAAATGCTCATAGAAATCAATACGGAAAGAGAATACGCACGGATCGGACCGGAGAGATGTACGGATATGGTAAACCAAATTAAATCGGAAGCAGTCCAGCGAATCTGATAGATTATAGGGAATCTATCCTCCGACGGCGGAACGAAAGCTTGGTAAATGGAGAATGAGAAAGATTCAGAGGACGACGAAAGTAAAAGAGAGGTGGAGACGACGATCGGAGAAAGAGTAGCGAAGGGAGGCGACTTGGGCGCGCGGGAGAGAGAGAAGAAGAAGAGAGAGAGAGATTTGTGGTTTTTTACTGATTTTGGGATTTATCATTTAAGTATTTTTGCTATCCCCATATGTACTTAATAACACTAATTACTGTGTATTTCTTCTTTTTTACTACTAAAATTATTATGATACGATATAAAATCATCTAATACGTCTACATGTGGATACTTTTCTTTTTTTGGGTCAAAGTAATTACTTTCTAAATCTACCTTTCAAAGTCTTTCAACAAGTGTTATTAGGGCATTGGAAAAAAACAAACAAAAACATTTATTATAATTTTGACATAAACTTCAATCATAATACTTGTTTAGGTGGAAGTCATCATTGTGTGTTAGTTACACTTGCACAACATATCATAAAACCCCCTTTCAACCCAGCTTAGTTTATATTTACGGTACCATTAGTGGAATTTAAAAACTCAGTAATTTATGAGATATGTAAGAGGAAAAACTCAAAAAAGTATTAAGGACTCATTTATGGGCCTTGTATATCAGCTAAAGATATAACGTAGGCCCAATAGCAATAGTGGTACCTTGACTTCTTCAACCCTAGCTAAGTCACCACTCACTAGAAGAGATCTGCAAACTTACCAAGACAAAACATTACACCTTCGTGATGATCTTTCTTCTTTTGTTTTCAAACTCATAGGATCATTAATTATTATATGTTTTACAACTCTTAAACAAACAGAAGAAAGTATGGCTAATTGATAGTGCGTTTCTTGACGGGAATGGCATGTAACGGTTTGGTCTTATGTAATGTGATACCAAAGGTCGTCTCGTCCATGTCCAAGTCCTCAGGAGAGATGCCGTTTGCAAGCTTCCATTCAAAGGAATAAAGAAGCGAAGCAAGCATGAGAGGCACGGTCTTCACAGCCAAAGGCAATCCCGGACATATTCTACGTCCCGCCCCAAACGGTGTTAGCTCATAATCTCTACCTTTCACGTCAATCTCTTTCCCTATAAACCTCTCAGGCTCGAACTGTGTCGGGTTCTCCCACACACTCGGGTCCCTTCCTATGGCCCAAACGTTCACCAAAACCTGAGCATCTTTAGGCACCATGAATCCAAGAATCTCCAAATCCGTCTCTGCTTCCCGCGGGAGGAGTAGGGGAAGAGCTGGGTGCAAACGGAAAGTTTCTTTTACAACCGCTTGTAAATAGGGCAACTCTGAGATATCTGACTCTTGAACGACACCGTTTTCTCCTATCACTCGGTCTATCTCGGCCTGAGCTTTCGCCATCGTTTTAGGGTTTTTTAGTAACTCTGCCATTGCCCACTCTACGTTAGTAGAGCTTGTATCCGTGCCTGCTGCAAACATATCCTGACATATATAATCACATATCAGTAACGGCGACATTTCAGAAGGCTTTACATATAAGTATATATATATATATAAGTTATATAACAATTCATCTCAAAACTTCAGTAAACAGAACTTCTTCTTTCTTAACAAACAAAACATATATAGATTCTTGTAAATGCAATGAATATGTTACTCCCTCCGTTAGTAAAAACACGCATTTTAAGAAATAGTTACATTTAAAAGTTTAACCAATCACAAACAAGTCTGCATAATATAAAATATAAATTTAATCTAAAAGTTGCATAGAAAGTTAGAAACATCCTATATTATGAAACAAAAATACTTCTTTAAACATCATATATTATGAAACGGAGGGAGTATTAAATAATCAAATCGTACCCTCGAAGTTTCCGTCTTAAGATTTGTTGGAATATTAGTAATTACGATTGATGACATCACAAAACTAGCGGATTCAGTGCTAGCTAGTAGGACTTACAAAGAGAAGGTGTTCAATATCGCTATTGTCGAGCTCAGGTTCAACTCCTTGTGTGAGAGCAAGAAGCGAATCCAAGAAATCTATGTCGGAAACATCATCTGTAGATTCATTCCGCAATGCTATTTTCGCATCCATGAACCCACGAAAAAGCCTAAACAACCTCTCAGTGCAACCCTTCATATTCTTTCTATTACTTTGCAGATCAAGGAAACCCAAAAATGGAAAAAAGTTGGCAAGGTCTGGTTTCCCTATAGCTACCATGACAGCAGTCACCGTTTCCTGGAACCCATTCGAAATTTTCGAGTCGTAGCTACCGAGATCAACGGAAAACAAAATGTTCGATATGATATTAAGAGCTGTGGTGAAAGATGCACGAGAAATATCAACTTCTTCTTCTCTCTCGCTGCTTTCACTCACGAATTTCACAAGCTCTTGCACCTTCTTCTTTCGCAGAGATTTAGTGGTTTCGATACGCTGCGGGGAGAACATGAGACTCGCAGACAATTTTCTCAACAACCTGACAAAACAGAACAACAATTTATGACCCCTTTTTACGTCTTTATTGCGTTTTTTAATTTTTTACATTTAATGATTATAGGTTTAAAGTTTAAACACACAAGATTTTGGGAGTACATATATATACTACTATAATCATTTGAAAATTGTTAAGGCAAATTCAAGGGACCAAAATAAATAGGTCTGCGTTTACAATTTTCATCTAGTACATAATTGTGTTTATTGTTTTTTTCTCATATTATATTAATAACTACTATTGTGTTTTTTAATTAATAGAAAAATATCGATATACATTATACAGTATATACTTTAGCTGTAAAAGAGTAAGTTTTTTTTGCATTTGAAACAAAACAATGGAATCTCTAATTAACCACAAAAATATAATCATGAGAAAATAATAGTACCATAGGAGAAAAAAATGTGAGGTATTGGTTAAAAAAAAAAAAAATGTTAGGTACTAATTATACCTACAACGAGCCGAAGACGATGGAAGCCAGGCTACGGAACCCTCGTGGTGATTGATGGACCGTATAGAGTTAGTTGATTTACGGCCAGACAAGATTTGGTCGTGTGTTCTTAGTACTTCTCTTGGAGCTTCTAGTGAAGCTATTACCACTGAGTTTAAACGTCCGAGCTTAAGACTCATAATTGGCCCATAAGTCTTTGAGAGGTCGGCAAATGAGCGGTGAGGGCTTTGACCGACTTGGTGAATGTTTCCGATTATCGGCAATCGTGGAGGTCCAGGAGGTAGCGTGGCGGATCGGTAAGAGCTTCGTCGGAATCTTGTGGTGGTGGTGAAGATAAGGAAACATGATGAGAGAAAGCAAAGGAGCAAGAACATAACATTTTCTGAGATTATTTCCATCTGTGTTATAAAATTATTTGGTTTAGTTGACTCATATTTATAATGTTTAGGTACCAACCCGTAGTAACACGACCAAATCTTGTCTGGCCGTAAATCAGATAAAATTAAACCAGATAAAATTATTTGGTTTAGTTGATCTACGGCATAAGATTCTCTTCCAAATCCACGATGGATCCGATTTTCTACTACTAGTAGTAGTAAATAGCGAATCCCACGATAGATGTTTTTTCAAGGACCCAGCGTTTGCAAAAGTCTAAGAATGAATTTTACAATTAAAAGATACACAGAGGGGGCATGATTAAGATATTAAAGCATTATGTTAATTTTAATAATAAAGAAACTGTAAAAGTCTCCATGAGGTTGTAAAAGGTGAGATTTGGGAACATCCGGAGTTCAGAGTACAAATATATATTTTTCGTAGTTGACAAAAATAATTGTATATAAAAAATTTTCAAATTTTATCAAAAGTTATTGTATATCATTCTTTTTTTTTAGGGGAATTCATAATGCTTAGGCCCAAAAACATAGTAACAGCTCTGTTTTCCTAATTCAGTGGGTTCTACTTTGTTACAAAAGTTATAGATTCAGATTTCAGTTAGAGCATCTTAAATTATATATATCTTTTAAAAATAAGAATTTTTAGAAAGTTAATTAAAATTATCTTCCTCCAATGGTAAAACTTTCATTGAGATTCTTTTTTTGAAAAATATTATTTTCAAAATAAAAATATTTTAAATATAACATAATTAGTTTAACTGTTTACACATGAAATCGTATGAATTTATATCTTTTTGTGTGCGTTAGAAGGAGAAGAAGATAGATTGGTAAAAGGTAATGAGGTTTGCTTTTCCTTTGAAGAGGAAGGCTTTTTATTAATAAGGTTTAGGGGGTGTAGGTTAGGTTTAATACGTTTTGGTTTGCGTTGTTGTTAGGCTGTTAACAATCAATGTCAAAGTAAAGTATTTACCTAAACTAAAAAGCATAATCATTGAACAGAAAGACTATAAACACTAAACATGGAACAATAAGTATGGTGTCGACACTCCTAAGCAACATCTAAAAAGCATTTGCCACAACCAACAAACACAAACTCAATCAATACAAGACTCAACACTTACCTAATCTAACAGAAAAACCAATGCAATAGAAGAAGATAAATTGCCTTTCTTCAATGGTGAGAACGGGATACATACCAAGTCACCTTGCTAAGCTGCAAGGGAGATCATGTTGTTCGTGTTAAAGAGGTAATATGTGTTTGGAATAGGAATCTTTGAACATTGTTCGGTTCATAATATATGATGTCGTATAATGTTCGTTGTCTAATTTGATCTCACATCAAGTATCTTCGATTTTGTTCTTATTTTTTTTTTTTCAATTTTGTGATATATGTTTAATATTTTCGAATTATGTAAATTTTTTTAAAATGTAATATAACTAATTGAAATAATTATTTTTATTTTGGATTATTAAATAATTTACTAAAATTTGATAAATAAGAAATAATTGTTTGAAATTTGTTATTTTAATGATTAAGCAACTTTGATAGAGATTTTTTAGTGGAATGATGATTTTGTTTAAAGTTTAAGTGGGTTGCTTTAATTATTTTAATATTAATTATGAGCAACTCATATGAGTTACTTTAGATGGTTTTAGACACTTGTCTATAGTAAATTAGCTCAATTATTATATTAAATGAAAGTTTAATTATATAACTAAAATGTATTATAAAATTAGTATTTTTGGGTTTAAATATTCATTTAAATATTTTTAATGGATAGAGGTTTTTTTTTTGTTGCTGATCAGACATTAATTAAAATAATACTCCAAAATTAGTAGTTCAAATAAAAAGAATCGAGTTGAGAGTACAAATATCTATTTTTCGTAGTTGACAAAAATAATTTAGTATCAAAAATTTTACAGATGCGCAAAATTTCCAAATTTTATAAATTTCCAAATTTTATCAAAAATTATTGTATATCATTCTTTTTTAGGGGAATTCATAATGTTTAGGCCCAAAAACATAGTAACAGCTCTGTTTTCCTAATTCAGTAGTACCTTTGAGTGTATGGCGGACGGCGAGACTCTTCTTGGGTATCTGTCATAGCATGTTCAATAACTTTCTCGTATATATGAAAATACTAAAGTTGCCCCAATTTAAATTTGAGAAAAAGAAAAAAGTATGGAACAAACATTTTAAATTGAATATTGTAATTTTTTTTTACTAACGTAGTTATTTTAAACACCTTCGATCGTGATGATCGTCTTTTATTTTTAAACTCATAGGATCATTAGTTACAACTCTTAAATTAAACAAACAGAAGAAAGTATGGCTAACTGATAGTGCGTTTCTTGACAGGAATGGCTTGTAATGGTTTGGTCTTATGTAATGTGATACCAAAGGTCTCGTCCATGTCCAAGTCCTCAGGGGAGATGCCGTTCGGAAGCTTCCATTCAAAGGAATAAAGAAGCGAAGCAAGCATGAGAGAAACGGTCTTCACAGCCAAAGGCAATCCCGGACATATTCTACGTCCCGCCCCAAACGGTGTTAGCTCATAATCTCTACCTTTCACGTCAATCTCTTTCCCTATAAACCTCTCAGGCTCGAACTGTGTCGGGTTCTCCCACACACTCGGGTCCCTTCCTATGGCCCAAACGTTCACCAAAACCTGAGCATCTTTAGGCACCATGAATCCAAGAATCTCCACATCCGTCTCTGCATCCCGCGGGAGGAGTAGGGGAAGAGCTGGGTGCAAACGGAAAGTTTCTTTTACAACCGCTTGTAAATAGGGCAACTCTGAGATATCTGACTCTTGAACGACACCGTTTTCTCCTATCACTCGGTCTATCTCGGCCTGAGCTTTCGCCATCGTTTTAGGGTTTTTTAGTAACTCTGCCATTGCCCACTCTACGTTAGTAGAGCTTGTATCCGTGCCTGCTGCAAACATATCCTGACATATATAATCACATATCAGTAACGGCGACATTTCAGAAGGCTTTACATATAAGTATATATATATATATAAGTTATATAACAATTCATCTCAAAACTTCAGTAAACAGAACTTCTTCTTTCTTAACAAACAAAACATATATAGATTCTTGTAAATGCAATGAATATGTTACTCCCTCCGTTAGTAAAAACACGCATTTTAAGAAATAGTTACATTTAAAAGTTTAACCAATCACAAACAAGTCTGCATAATATAAAATATAAATTTAATCTAAAAGTTGCATAGAAAGTTAGAAACATCCTATATTATGAAACAAAAATACTTCTTTAAACATCATATATTATGAAACGGAGGGAGTATTAAATAATCAAATCGTACCCTCGAAGTTTCCGTCTTAAGATTTGTTGGAATATTAGTAATTACGATTGATGACATCACAAAACTAGCGGATTCAGTGCTAGCTAGTAGGACTTACAAAGAGAAGGTGTTCAATATCGCTATTGTCGAGCTCAGGTTCAACTCCTTGTGTGAGAGCAAGAAGCGAATCCAAGAAATCTATGTCGGAAACATCATCTGTAGATTCATTCCGCAATGCTATTTTCGCATCCATGAACCCACGAAAAAGCCTAAACAACCTCTCAGTGCAACCCTTCATATTCTTTCTATTACTTTGCAGATCAAGGAAACCCAAAAATGGAAAAAAGTTGGCAAGGTCTGGTTTCCCTATAGCTACCATGACAGCAGTCACCGTTTCCTGGAACCCATTCGAAATTTTCGAGTCGTAGCTACCGAGATCAACGGAAAACAAAATGTTCGATATGATATTAAGAGCTGTGGTGAAAGATGCACGAGAAATATCAACATCTTCTTCTCTCTCGCTGCTTTCACTCACGAATTTCACAAGCTCTTGCACCTTCTTCTTTCGCAGAGATTTAGTGGTTTCGATACGCTGCGGGGAGAACATGAGACTCGCAGACAATTTTCTCAACAACCTGACAAAACAGAACAACAATTTATGACCCCTTTTTACGTCTTTATTGCGTTTTTTAATTTTTTACATTTAATGATTATAGGTTTAAAGTTTAAACACACAAGATTTTGGGAGTACATATATATACTACTATAATCATTTGAAAATTGTTAAGGCAAATTCAAGGGACCAAAATAAATAGGTCTGCGTTTACAATTTTCATCTAGTACATAATTGTGTTTATTGTTTTTTTCTCATATTATATTAATAACTACTATTGTGTTTTTTAATTAATAGAAAAATATCGATATACATTATACAGTATATACTTTAGCTGTAAAAGAGTAAGTTTTTTTTGCATTTGAAACAAAACAATGGAATCTCTAATTAACCACAAAAATATAATCATGAGAAAATAATAGTACCATAGGAGAAAAAAATGTGAGGTATTGGTTAAAAAAAAAAAAAATGTTAGGTACTAATTATACCTACAACGAGCCGAAGACGATGGAAGCCAGGCTACGGAACCCTCGTGGTGATTGATGGACCGTATAGAGTTAGTTGATTTACGGCCAGACAAGATTTGGTCGTGTGTTCTTAGTACTTCTCTTGGAGCTTCTAGTGAAGCTATTACCACTGAGTTTAAACGTCCGAGCTTAAGACTCATAATTGGCCCATAAGTCTTTGAGAGGTCGGCAAATGAGCGGTGAGGGCTTTGACCGACTTGGTGAATGTTTCCGATTATCGGCAATCGTGGAGGTCCAGGAGGTAGCGTGGCGGATCGGTAAGAGCTTCGTCGGAATCTTGTGGTGGTGGTGAAGATAAGGAAACATGATGAGAGAAAGCAAAGGAGCAAGAACATAACATTTTCTGAGATTATTTCCATCTGTGTTATAAAATTATTTGGTTTAGTTGACTCATATTTATAATGTTTAGGTACCAACCCGTAGTAACACGACCAAATCTTGTCTGGCCGTAAATCAGATAAAATTAAACCAGATAAAATTATTTGGTTTAGTTGATCTACGGCATAAGATTCTCTTCCAAATCCACGATGGATCCGATTTTCTACTACTAGTAGTAGTAAATAGCGAATCCCACGATAGATGTTTTTTCAAGGACCCAGCGTTTGCAAAAGTCTAAGAATGAATTTTACAATTAAAAGATACACAGAGGGGGCATGATTAAGATATTAAAGCATTATGTTAATTTTAATAATAAAGAAACTGTAAAAGTCTCCATGAGGTTGTAAAAGGTGAGATTTGGGAACATCCGGAGTTCAGAGTACAAATATATATTTTTCGTAGTTGACAAAAATAATTGTATATAAAAAATTTTCAAATTTTATCAAAAGTTATTGTATATCATTCTTTTTTTTTAGGGGAATTCATAATGCTTAGGCCCAAAAACATAGTAACAGCTCTGTTTTCCTAATTCAGTGGGTTCTACTTTGTTACAAAAGTTATAGATTCAGATTTCAGTTAGAGCATCTTAAATTATATATATCTTTTAAAAATAAGAATTTTTAGAAAGTTAATTAAAATTATCTTCCTCCAATGGTAAAACTTTCATTGAGATTCTTTTTTTGAAAAATATTATTTTCAAAATAAAAATATTTTAAATATAACATAATTAGTTTAACTGTTTACACATGAAATCGTATGAATTTATATCTTTTTGTGTGCGTTAGAAGGAGAAGAAGATAGATTGGTAAAAGGTAATGAGGTTTGCTTTTCCTTTGAAGAGGAAGGCTTTTTATTAATAAGGTTTAGGGGGTGTAGGTTAGGTTTAATACGTTTTGGTTTGCGTTGTTGTTAGGCTGTTAACAATCAATGTCAAAGTAAAGTATTTACCTAAACTAAAAAGCATAATCATTGAACAGAAAGACTATAAACACTAAACATGGAACAATAAGTATGGTGTCGACACTCCTAAGCAACATCTAAAAAGCATTTGCCACAACCAACAAACACAAACTCAATCAATACAAGACTCAACACTTACCTAATCTAACAGAAAAACCAATGCAATAGAAGAAGATAAATTGCCTTTCTTCAATGGTGAGAACGGGATACATACCAAGTCACCTTGCTAAGCTGCAAGGGAGATCATGTTGTTCGTGTTAAAGAGGTAATATGTGTTTGGAATAGGAATCTTTGAACATTGTTCGGTTCATAATATATGATGTCGTATAATGTTCGTTGTCTAATTTGATCTCACATCAAGTATCTTCGATTTTGTTCTTATTTTTTTTTTTTCAATTTTGTGATATATGTTTAATATTTTCGAATTATGTAAATTTTTTTAAAATGTAATATAACTAATTGAAATAATTATTTTTATTTTGGATTATTAAATAATTTACTAAAATTTGATAAATAAGAAATAATTGTTTGAAATTTGTTATTTTAATGATTAAGCAACTTTGATAGAGATTTTTTAGTGGAATGATGATTTTGTTTAAAGTTTAAGTGGGTTGCTTTAATTATTTTAATATTAATTATGAGCAACTCATATGAGTTACTTTAGATGGTTTTAGACACTTGTCTATAGTAAATTAGCTCAATTATTATATTAAATGAAAGTTTAATTATATAACTAAAATGTATTATAAAATTAGTATTTTTGGGTTTAAATATTCATTTAAATATTTTTAATGGATAGAGGTTTTTTTTTTGTTGCTGATCAGACATTAATTAAAATAATACTCCAAAATTAGTAGTTCAAATAAAAAGAATCGAGTTGAGAGTACAAATATCTATTTTTCGTAGTTGACAAAAATAATTTAGTATCAAAAATTTTACAGATGCGCAAAATTTCCAAATTTTATAAATTTCCAAATTTTATCAAAAATTATTGTATATCATTCTTTTTTAGGGGAATTCATAATGTTTAGGCCCAAAAACATAGTAACAGCTCTGTTTTCCTAATTCAGTAGTACCTTTGAGTGTATGGCGGACGGCGAGACTCTTCTTGGGTATCTGTCATAGCATGTTCAATAACTTTCTCGTATATATGAAAATACTAAAGTTGCCCCAATTTAAATTTGAGAAAAAGAAAAAAGTATGGAACAAACATTTTAAATTGAATATTGTAATTTTTTTTTACTAACGTAGTTATTTTAAACACCTTCGATCGTGATGATCGTCTTTTATTTTTAAACTCATAGGATCATTAGTTACAACTCTTAAATTAAACAAACAGAAGAAAGTATGGCTAACTGATAGTGCGTTTCTTGACAGGAATGGCTTGTAATGGTTTGGTCTTATGTAATGTGATACCAAAGGTCTCGTCCATGTCCAAGTCCTCAGGGGAGATGCCGTTCGGAAGCTTCCATTCAAAGGAATAAAGAAGCGAAGCAAGCATGAGAGAAACGGTCTTCACAGCCAAAGGCAATCCCGGACATATTCTACGTCCCGCCCCAAACGGTGTTAGCTCATAATCTCTACCTTTCACGTCAATCTCTTTCCCTATAAACCTCTCAGGCTCGAACTGTGTCGGGTTCTCCCACACACTCGGGTCCCTTCCTATGGCCCAAACGTTCACCAAAACCTGAGCATCTTTAGGCACCATGAATCCAAGAATCTCCACATCCGTCTCTGCATCCCGCGGGAGGAGTAGGGGAAGAGCTGGGTGCAAACGGAAAGTTTCTTTTACAACCGCTTGTAAATAGGGCAACTCTGAGATATCTGACTCTTGAACGACACCGTTTTCTCCTATCACTCGGTCTATCTCGGCCTGAGCTTTCGCCATCGTTTTAGGGTTTTTTAGTAACTCTGCCATTGCCCACTCTACGTTAGTAGAGCTTGTATCCGTGCCTGCTGCAAACATATCCTGACATATATAATCACATATCAGTAACGGCGACATTTCAGAAGGCTTTACATAAATAAACAATTCAATGATTCATCTCAAAACTTCAGTTAACAGAACTTCTTCTTTTTTAATAAACAGAACATATGTTCCTGTAAAAGCATTGAATATGTTTTTAAACGATCAAATCGTACCCTCGAAGTTTCCTTCTTAAGATTTGTTGGAATGTTATGATTGATGAGATCAGAAAACTAGTGGATTCAATGTTGGTAGGACTTACCAAGAGAAGGTGTTCAATATCGCTATTGTCGAGCTCAGGTTCATCTCCTTGTGTGAGGGCAAGAAGCGAATCCAAGAAATCTATGTCGGAAACATCATCTGTAGTATCATTCCGCAATGCTATTTTCGCATCCATGAACCCACGAAAAAGCCTAAACAACCTCTCAGTGGAACCCTTCATATTCTTTCTATTACTTTGCAGATCAAGGAAACCCAAAAATGGAAAAAAGTTGGCAAGGTCTGGTTTCCCGACAGCTACCATGACAGCAGTCACCGTTTCCTGGAACCCATTCGAAATTTTCGAGTCGTAGCTACCGAGATCAACGGAAAACAAAATGTTCGATACGATATTAAGAGCTGTGGTGAAAGATGCACGAGAAATATCAACTTCTTCTTCTTCTCTCTCGCTGCTTTCACTCACGAATTTCACAAGCTCTTGCACCTTCTTCATTCGCAGAGCTTTAGTGGTTTCGATACGCTGCGAGGAGAACATGAGACTCACAGACAATTTTCTCAACAACCTGACAAAACAGAACAACGATTTATGATCCCTTTTTAGGTCTTAATTTGTTGCGTTTTATATTTTTTACATGTAATGATTATAGGTTTAAGTTAAAAACACACAAGATTTTGGTAGTACATAAATATATAATACATATGTATATAACTGTAATCATTTGAAAATTGTAAAAGCAGACTCAAGGGAACAAAATAAATAGGTCTGCGTGTACACCAATAATACAACTAGAAACAATCTAGCTAGTATAACTTGTGTTAATTGTTTATTTCTCATATTATATTAATATTTAGTAACTAGTGTCTATTGTGTTTTTTAGTAGAAAAAATATCGATATGCAATATATAGTTTAGCTGTAAAAGAATAAGTTTTTTTTTGCATTTGAAACAATGGAATCTCTAATTAACCACAAAAAAATAATCATGAGAAATTAATAGTACCATAGGAAAAAAAAAAGTTAGGTGCTAATTATACCTCCAACGACCCGAAGACGATGGAAGCCAGGCTACGGAAAGCTCGTGGTGATTGATGGACCGTATAGAGTTAGTTGATTTACGGCCAGACAAGATTTGGTCGTGTGTTCTTAGTACTTCTCTTGCAGCTTCTGGTGAAGCTATGACCACTGAGTTTAAACGTCCAAGCTTAAGACTTATAATTGGCCCATAAGTCTTTGAGAGGTCGGCCAATGAGCGGTGAGGATTTCTACCGACTTGGTGAATGTTTCCGATTATCGGTAATCGTGGAGGTCCAGGAGGTAGCGTGGCGGGTTGGTAAGAGCTCCGTCGGAATCTTGCGGTGGTGAAAATAATAAGGAAACATGACGAGAGAAAGCAAAGGAGCAAGAACATAACATTTTCTGAGATTATTTCCATCTGTGTTATAAAATTATTTGGTTTAGTTAACTTATATTTATAATGTTTAGGTGCCAATTATAGGTGGGCCAGTGGTAGGATGGATTTCTGGTTGAGGGTGAGATTCCCAATACTCCCGGGTTCGAATCCCCACGGCTGCAAACACCTTAAGTGGTCACCGCAGGAAAATCTAATATTGGGCTATTCGGCCTTCAGGAACCACTCTTGCCGTCTTCGGGACGCACGCCAAACCTTCGGCCTAGTGGACTAGTCATCATCCACTGGGCTTTGGATACCTAGATTATCAAAAAAAAAAAAAAAGTTTGGGTGC
>NC_025689.1:1259988-1300184 GCF_000633955.1 Camelina sativa | reverse complement strand
TGAGAGGTCGGCCAATGAGCGGTGAGGATTTCTACCGACTTGGTGAATGTTTCCGATTATCGGTAATCGTGGAGGTCCAGGAGGTAGCGTGGCGGGTTGGTAAGAGCTCCGTCGGAATCTTGCGGTGGTGAAAATAATAAGGAAACATGACGAGAGAAAGCAAAGGAGCAAGAACATAACATTTTCTGAGATTATTTCCATCTGTGTTATAAAATTATTTGGTTTAGTTAACTTATATTTATAATGTTTAGGTGCCAATTATAGGTGGGCCAGTGGTAGGATGGATTTCTGGTTGAGGGTGAGATTCCCAATACTCCCGGGTTCGAATCCCCACGGCTGCAAACACCTTAAGTGGTCACCGCAGGAAAATCTAATATTGGGCTATTCGGCCTTCAGGAACCACTCTTGCCGTCTTCGGGACGCACGCCAAACCTTCGGCCTAGTGGACTAGTCATCATCCACTGGGCTTTGGATACCTAGATTATCAAAAAAAAAAAAAAATGTTTAGGTGCCAATCCCAAATCCACGATGGATCTGATTTTCTACTAGTAGTAAATAGCGAATCCCACTTGTCATAAAATAGATATTTCAAGGACCCTACAGCGTTTACAAAAGTCAACGAATGCTTTTTTCAATTAAAAGATACGCAGAGGTGGCATGATTATGAAATTATTTAAATGTTAATTTTAATAAGAAATATACTTGGTCGATGGTCGATAATTGAGTTTCAGAGTCGCAATGTTTACGTTTTGGTTTATGTCGTTTCATCCAACAGTCACAAGTACAAACAGACACAACTCATTATGGTGTACTGTCTGTTTTGTTATTATATAAATCAATTTTGTCGTTAATGTAAATAACAAATTTCAGGTAAATAAGTTCAATTTGGTACTTGTCTACTTTGAGAGACTTGCTCGGTTTCTTCTTTCTCTAGCTCCTCAATATTCAGGGATTCTAACATTGGTTACACTTACACCAAACAACAAATATCCTCTACTTTCTTTTATAACATATCATAAAAAAAAAACCTTTTAACCCAGTTTAGTCATATATACCATTAGTGGAATTAAAAAACTCAGTAATTTATGGGATTTGATCGATGTAAATGGAAAAAAGTATAAGAAGTCATTTTGTTTATTGGCATTGTATTAGCTAAAGATATAACGCAGGCCCAATAGCAGTATTGCTACCTTGACTTCTTCAACCCTAGTCATTTCACTAGAAGAGAGCAGAGATCTGCAAACTTAAACAACCGAGACAATCACCTTTGTGATGATGTTCTTTTACTTTTAAAAGTTACATGTTTTACAACTCTTAAACAAACAGAAGAGAGTATGACGAACTGATAGTGCCTTTCTTGACGGGAATAGCATGTAACGGGATGGTCTTATGCAATGTGATACCAAAGGTCTCGTCCATGTCCAAGTCCTCAGGGGAGATGCCGTTCGGAAGCTTCCATTCAAAGGAATAAAGAAGCGAAGCAAGCATGAGAGACACGATTTTCACAGCCAACGGCAATCCCGGACATATTCTACGTCCCGCCCCAAACGGTGTTAGCTCATAGTCTCTACCTTTCACGTCAATCTCTTTCCCCAAAAACCTCTCTGGCTCGAACTGACTCGGATTGTCCCACACATTCGGGTCTCGTCCTATGGCCCAAACGTTCACCATGACCTGAGCATCTTTGGGCACCATGAATCCAAGAATCTCCACATCCGTTTCTGCTTCCCGCGGGAGGAGAAGGGGAACTGCTGGGTGCAAACGGAAAGTTTCTTTTACAACCGCTTGTAAATAGGGCAATTCTGAGATATCTGACTCTTCAACGACTCCGTTTTGGCCTATCAGACGATCTATCTCGGCCTGAGCTTTCGCCATCGTTTTAGGGTTTTTAAGTAACTCTGCCATTGCCCACTCTACGGTACCAGAGTTTGTATCGGTGCCAGCTGAAAAGATATCCTGACACATATAATCATATATCCGTCATGAGGGCGACATTTCTTAATATATACATACATGTAAAGCATTGTAAATGTCTTTATATTCTTGCAATATTCCCAAAGTGTCACATAATTAGGACACTACAAGAAAACAGGCCATTTACGACTGCATTTGTAGTCGTTTCGTAGTCGCTATTTCATAAATTACGACTATTTTACGACTAATCACTGTTGTCGTAAAACGTTAGTCGGTAGGAAATTCAGTCGTAATTTAGTCGGTAAATAGCGACTACGTTACGACTAATCCACGTAGTCGTAAAAGTAGTCGTAAGGTAGTCGTAAACGTTTACGACTGTTTTGTGACTAAGTTACGATTAATTAAAATGTGAACAGTCGTTGTGTACAGATAGTCGTAAAGTAGTCAGTAAACATTTACGACTATTTGCTGACAGTTTAACGATTAATGCGATGTGAAGGAGATTAGTTTGAGAATAGTTGTGATATAGTCGTCAAATGTAGCGACTACTTGGCTACTACGAGACGACTATTTGACGACTGTGTTGCGACTATGTTAATCTAGATTTAATGACTATTTGAAGACTATAGGGATTAAAAACCAGAATCTTTTTTTTTTGTTTTGCTTATAACTCAAATTTATAATCAAAGAAAGCCTTAAAATTTGCATTTTTAATTACCAAAAGTTAACCATAATTGTAATTAGTACACCACATAAGCCATTACAAAAAGAGAGAACCATATTTTTGTCACAACCAAAAGAGAGAACCTAACACTATGATTCTCTTAAGTGATAAGGAAGAACACATCATCCCAAATTGTCAAGTTCATTAGAGTAAGAAATAGAGAGAGATAAGTAGCCTAAGAATTAACCTAAGGAGGAGATGCACTTTATGTAGGAGGGTCGATGGGTGCATCACTTGATTCAGACTCATGGAACTCGAGAAAGGCCGGATCAAGTTTCTGCATGAACTTTTCCAAGCGATCTATCTTCTTCTGTTGCTCAGCCACAACTTTGGAATGTTCTGCTTCACGAGCAGCAAACTCAGCATCACGTTTTGTCGCATAAGCAACTTGTTCTTCAATGATCCTTTGAGCTTCCTTCATTTGCTCTTGCAATGCTACAAACGATGATGACTGTCCTTGTTGATGATAGCTGCTGCCATTGAGAAGACCCTGAAGATGATCCTTGAGGCTACCGAGCCCAAAAATATTACCTCGTGAATCCTTCTCGGTGGACTGAGAAAAAAAAAAGGTGAAACTGTAAATAGAGAATATGAAAGTTAAAGATTCTTTAAATATAGATTGTGAGAAATGTAACTTTACCTGAAGAAAGATGGCAGTATAATCTTCTGCTGTGAGCTCATGAACTTGTGAAGGATCTGACTCAATCTCAGATAGCTTAGCTTGTAAGTTTTTCTCATAAGTTGTAAAGATCTTCTCAGCCTTGCGATCCACATATGTACCATCTGGCTTTGTATGAGTTTCTTTGAAAACCTCACCGAGACTCACTGGTCTCCCAAGTTTTTCTTCCTGGAATGTTACAAAAACAAAGAAAAGGGTTAAGATATAAGTTTAAGTTGCAAAGGTGTAAGAAAAAAAAACAAAGTTACTCACCAAGCCTTGTTTGACTTGTTGATAAGATGTTGGCCCAGATAAGTGCATGTGAGGACCGAGACCATTACGGTCTGACATGCGAGCTTTGGAATAGATTCGACTCCTTTCTTGTGCTTCTTCAGTCTCCCACTGAGCAACCATTACTTTCCACAGGTCACCCTCGATCCATTTAGGTTGCACTCGACTAGTCCTAACGTCGCTAACCATGTTTTTCATCCGTCGTTGGCATATGTCATAGAAATACTGTTGCACTGTTCCTGTTATTAAAGGATCCCAAGTGTGTGTTTTCTATGAAAAAAGGAAAATAAAATTACATTAGTGAACAACAACTTAATCAAAACCTATCTATGAATGAAACTCAGAACATAAAACTATACCGCAAACTCAAGGAAGTATCTTTCTCGTCTATCCGGAGGCACACATGACCAATTGTAGAATGGACCATCAAATTTGTTTGTAAAAACTCTAGTAATCTTCCGAACCAGTGCTGATTTTGCATCACGAGTAAACCTCAAATAACAAAAGAATCAAGTCAGTTCTTTGACAGACATAACAAAAGAATCAAGTCACATAACAGTTAGTTAAAATCGTTTACTACACACTGAAACAGACATTAAACACATTCACTCGTTTACTACAATCTGAAGCCAACCAATAACAGACAACAAAAATCAACCAACTAACTAGAACACGGTTGTAAAATTATGAAAACGTAGACATACCAAGTCGTGTTAGGCTTCGGTTCCGGAGAGAGGACGGTGGTGAACGTATGACGGTCCGGCACCATAAGTATCGCGTTTAGAGCCCTCAACGTGTCCTCCTGGAGTTCCGGCAAGACTGGATCTGACTCTGCGAAGTTGTGACCTTGAGAAGAAGGATGACTTTGAGCGTGAGAGGCTGCATTTGGAGATCTCGCAGAATCTTCCAACGGATTCGATTGAACCGGTGGATTGTTCATCACTTCGGTTGATGACCGAGATGGATGCTCTACACCAACTCGATTCACGGAGCTTTGAAAAAGGATTTGCGGTGGTGGATAGTTTCTGACTTGCGGTGCCGCGGATGTCGATATCTGGGGAGAAACGCGGACTTGTTCTTGAGGCGTCGGAGGCGTCGGAGGCGTAGGATTTTCAGCCGCCGGAGTGAAGTTGTATTGACTCGGTAGAGGATTGAGTCTTCTCACCTTAGATGATGGATTAGAGCCACCGGGTCTGAGAGAAGCGTTGGGGGCAACATTTCTCTTGCGTCCAGGCTTCTTGACTAGAGGCATCTTCGTCGTTAGAGAGAAAACGGCGATTTACGGGGAAGAACGGGAAAGATTAGGGTTTCGATGTAGAGAGAAAACGGCGACGAACACAAAGAAGAAGAAATGTTAGAATGAATAGAGATTAGGTTAACGATTAGGGTTAGGTCGTGTGTGATGGGCCGTTAATGGACTTCGTGTTTAATTAACCCAATAAGCTTCAAATTAGTCGCCTATCAGTCTCTAAGTAGTTGGTATTTGTAAAGACTAATTTTTTTATAAGGCTGGGCTTGTTTAAGAAGTCTATAATCAGGTCCATTAACGGATTGAGGTAATTAAACCCAAGTATTTTGAACTTAGTCACTTAATAGTCGCTAATCAGTGGCTTAACTTAATCCTTTTAAATTCATATAATTTAATTTCCCCACTTGAGAGCCATGTTTCATGCATTTCCCCACTTGGACGGCCAACGTGAGTAAATATAGAAGGCACTCCAGGCACATGATATACAGGGTTTTCACCTTCATCAAATCTTGTTAACCTGACCAAATGATTGAAAATTAAATATATATTCACACAATAAATTCAAATCTTGATCATTTACCTTGATTTTGTTTGTATGTTCTCGGCAAAATAGTGCTCTGAGAAGTATGCAATCTCGTCATTGATATATGATTCAACAATTGATCCTGCTGCATACCTTTTGTTCTTTGCTTTTCCTTTCAATTTTTTAAAAAATCTTTCAAAAGGATACATCCACCTATATTGGACAGGACCTCCTAATTCAGCTTCGTAAGGGAGATGTATAGGCAGGTGCTCCATCACATCAAAAAAGGATGGTGGAAAGATCTTTTCCAAGTTGCATAGGATGAGAACTATATTCTGTTTTAGAATTTGAAGGCGACTTGTATGCAAAGTCCTAGAACATAAGTCCCGAAAAAATGCTCCAACCCCTACAAGATATATTCAAACTTCAATATCACATTAAGAATTATATAAGTACTTAATAAACAAATAAAATTTTGATTTATTAATTAACGAGTACCTGATAAAGCAAGGTGGACATTCTTGTGAAGCAGTTCTGCAAAAATAAATGGAAGTAACCGTTCCATAAAAACATGGCAATCATGGCTCTTCATGCCTGAAAACTTTCCATTTTCCATATCAACACAACTAGCTAAGTCTGACGAATAACCATCTGGGAATTTAATTGAGTGTTTCACACATTCCAATAAGCTTGTTCTGGCTTCGTCTGTCAATGCATATGCCGGGAAAGGTGCTTTACCCCTACTATCAAGATGTAAGTGTGGCCGAGAACAGAACTTCACTAAATCCAATCTTGACATGATGGTATCTTTTGATTTACCCTTCACACGCATAAGAGTATACATGATGTTGTCCAAAAAATTCTTCTCTGTATGCATCACGTCAATATTATGTCGTAGATTGAGGTCCCTCCAGTATGGCAGCTGCCACAATATGCTTTCTTTGTGCCAGTTGTGTTGCTTCCCATATCCCGGCATCTTCTTTTCATGACCATTTCCACCGACGTCCTTCGTTTTTGGTGGATTCACACCACTCAATCGCTCAGAGTAAATTTGCTCACCGGTCAAAGACTCAGGTGGATACTCTCTCATAGCGTCTTTACCTTTTAAGAAGTCTTTTTTATTCCGCCTAAGAGGATGACCATGGGGAAGAAATCTCCGGTGACAATCAAACCAACATGTCTTCCTTCCATTAGGTAGATAAAAAGACTTTGTATCGTCCATGCAAACTGGACAAGACAACTTACCATGTGTTGTCCATCCAGATAACATGCCATATGCCGGGAAATCGCTGATCGTCCACATCAGCGCTGCTTTTAGATTAAAATTTTGACTCAAGGACACATCGTACGCATCAACTCCAGTAGACCACAACTCTTTTAACTCCTCAATAAGAGGTTGGAGAAATATATCAAGACTAGCTCGCGGATGATTTGGCCCAGAATTCAAGATTGTAAGAAACAAATACTCGGTATTCATGCACATACCAGGGGGTAGATTATATGGCGTCAAGATCACAGGCCATAGAGAATGATTTCGAGACATCCCAAATGGATTGAACCCATCGGTACATAATCCAAGATACACGTTACGGGGTTCTTCGGCAAAACGGGGATGTTGTTCTTGAAAATACCTCCACTCCGCTGCATCAGAAGGATGATTCATTTCTCCCTCCTTTGTTTGGTGCTCGGCATGCCATCTCATTGCTGCTGCAGTCTTGTGGCTTTGATACATTCTCTTCAATCTATCAGCAATAGGAAGATACCACATACGACTATATGGTACTTTGGTTCTACGTCGGCCCTCCCGAGGCTTCCATCTTTGTGCACCACAAAACAGACATTTATCTTCCTTTTCGTCATCTTTCCAATATATCATACAATTGTTAATACAAACATCAATTGTATGATATGGGAGGCCTAAATTGCGCATCAATTTTTCGGTCTCATAATGTGAACCAGTAGCTTGGTTTCCTTCTGGTAAATAATCAGTCAATATTTCACAAACCGAATCCACTAACTTTTCACTCATATTATAATCTGCCTTATTTTGCATGACTCTAGCAGCTAGGGATAATTGTGAGTGACCTTCATGGCAACCATCATATAATGGATTTTTTGCACCTTCTAACAAGTCGTAGAATTTCTTGGAATGGTTAAGTACCGGTTCCTCGACATTCTGATAACTACCATCTTGATGATAATTATCTTGATGATAATTATCTTGATGATAATTATCATCTAAACTTATGTTATAACGAAATGCATCATTCACCATATCCACATATCTATCTCCTACCACATTACCCACTTCTTCATTCCCACTTACAAACGTCGGATCTACATAACTCGTTCCTATGCCCATATTAATTTCTTCCCCATGTTTATACCAAACATAATAATCTGGCATAAACCCATAGCAAAAAATATGATTCCAAATTGTACCCCCTGGAAGACGCCTACCGTTTTTGCACTTATCACAAGGGCAGTGAAACTTACCACCATTATTTTGTGCTAAACGCTGACTATTTGCAAAAGCCATGAACTCCTCTACCCCGGTGCTGAACTCTTCCGTGAAATTTCCCGTCACTTCATCAAGCCTCTTATACATCCACTCCCGAAAATGACTATAATTAGAACTTCCCGCCATTATTAAAGATCTCTCACTCTTGTTTTTTTTTTCTCTTTTGATTTTTTTTCTCACTCTTGTTTTTTTTTTCTCACTCTATTTTTTTTCTCACTCTCAAAATTTTTTTTGTTACTCTCGATTTCTTTCTTGCTAATGCTCTTGCTTGTGGTGTGAATGAAATAAGAAAGGAAGGTGTGGTATATATAGAGAAATTTGGCGACTGAAAAACGACTGTAAAACGACTCTGATGTGACTCAAACTAACAGTCGCAACAAAACAAAGCTTACCAACCCCACAAACGAAAAAAACGTGTTTCTTTTTGGCCGACATGTTTGCGACTCACCTCAATAGTCGCTTAGTAGTCGCCAAATATCCGACTAACTAATTTAGTCGTATTTTAGTAGCCAAATTAACGACTCGCCGCAGTAGTCACCATGTAGTCGCCAATTTAGCTACTGTTTGCTGACAAAATTACTTTCTTGTCTTTCAGTCGTAAAATAGTCGCTAATTAACGACTACTGAACCAACTATTCATTTCAGTCGGTAAAAAACGACTAATTTACGACTAAGTTTTAGCAGTTGTAAAGTAGTAGTTAAACAGTCGGTATATAGTCACTAAATTTGGCGACTACGAGTTTAGTCGCCAATCGTAGTCGTAAATTGCCTGTTTTCTTGGGGCATGCCCCCATCATCTAGTGGTTCAGGACATCTCTCTTTCAAGGAGGCAGCGGGGATTCGACTTCCCCTGGGGGGTAGGGTACTACGAAAGGATATGGGATTTAGTATGAAAAATCTAATACTACGACGGGTTTATTGTCTTTAATGTTGATGTACATATTTAGGAATTAGGATAACATTAATGGTCTTGGTCGACATGCATGTGTATGCACAGATAAATATTTATTGGTTGCAAATGCATGAGACCCCACTTCTAAAGAAATCATCACTAGATCTAATTCTTTTTAGGAAAATTTAATCTATAGTGGCAAGTGGCAAGAAGAGTCTAATAAGAGTGTGCAAGAGGTGAATCATGAAGATCAAATCATACTTTCGACATTTCCATCTTAAGATTTGTTGGAATATTACGATTGATGACATCACAAAAACTACTGGACAAAAAAAATGATTATTTCAATTAATGCTTGTAGGAGACTTACCAAGAGAAGGTGTTCAATGTCGTGATTGTCTAGCTCAGTTTTATCTCCTTGTGTGAGTGCAAGAAGCGAATCCAAGAAATCTATGTTGGAAACATCATTTTTAGATTCATTCCGCAATGCTATTTTCGCATCCATGAACCCACGGAAAACCCTCAACAACCTCTCTGTGCAACACTTTATAGTCTTTCTATTACTTTGCAGATCAAGGAAACCCAAAAATGGAAAAAAGTTGGCAACGTCTGGTTTCCCCACAGCTACCATGACAGCAATCACCGTTTCCTGGAACTTATTCAAATTTTTAGAGTCGTAGCTACCGAGATCGACGGAAAACAAAATGTTCGATATAATATTAAGCACTGTGGTGAAAGATGCACGAGAAATATCAACTGCGTCTTCTCTCTCGCTGCTCTCACTCACGAAATTCACAAGCTCTTGCACCTTCTTCATTCGCATAGCCTTAGTGGCTTCGATACGCTGCGGGGAGAACATGAGACTCACAGACAATTTTCTCAACAACCTGACAAAACATAACAACAATTAATAATCCGCTTTTTCTTTGTTGCTTTTTAAAAATAAAAAAATAATGATTATAGGTTTAAACACCCAAGATTTTGGTAGTACAATCATTTGAAAAGCTAGCTAGAAACAATCTAGTCTAATTTGTGTTTATTGTTTATCACTAGTGTATAATAGTAATTATTTTTTTTCTTTGAATAGTTAGTTAAATTATACTCAATGTAAAAATAATGTTTTTACAACTAGTGCAACTGGCGTTATAATAGTAATTATTGTGTTATTCATTAAAAAATTATAGATATAATATATAGTTAAGTTGTTGATCAAGAATAGTAAGTTTTTTTTCATTTGAAACAGTGGAATCTCTAATTAACAGCAAAAAAAAGAATCATGAGAAAATAATAGTACCATAAAGAAAAAGTTAGGTACTAATTATATACCTCCAACGAGCCGAAGACGATGGAAGCCAGGCTACGGAGAACTCCTGGTGATTGACGGCCCGTATAGAGTTAGTTGATTTACGGGCAGACAAGAATTGGTCGTGTGTTTTTAGTACTTCTCTTGCAGCTTCTGGTGAAGCTATGATCACAGAGTTTAAACGTCCAAGCTTAAGACTCATGATTGGCCCATAAGTTTTTGAGAGGTCGGCGAATGTGCGGTGAGGGTTTGTACCGACTTGGTGAATGTTTCCGATAATCGGCAATCGTGGAGGTCCAGGAGGTAGTGTGGCGGATCGGTAAGAGCTCCTTCGGAATCTTGTGGTGGCCGTGAAGATAAGGAAACATGACGAGAGAAAGCAAAAGAGCAAGAACACAATATTTTCTGAAATTATTTCCATCTGTTGATTCCCCAATGATATGAGTGATGAATGATCCGATTTTCTACTAGTGAAATCCCACTTGTCATCATCAAATAGATACACGATGTTTTTTCAAGTCAAGAAATGTTTTTTTGGATTTTTCAATTAAAAGAGACACGATCTATATAAAAGATACGCAAACGTGGCAATTATTGCTCATAAAGCTAGATTTGTACCCCAAATGATTAAATTTAAAATAAAGAAAAATAGATATTTGTTGGACCAAAATAGGAAAGGAAAAAACATTTAACCCTTTAACTAGTCCAGTCATCTGCAATTGGTTTGGAGAAACTTCGTTGTTTTCTCCGAAACATCTTCGTTTCCTTGCAAGCTGATACCGAGGCCCAATATCATCAGTATGGATACCTGTGACTTCTTCAAGCCCTAGCCATCTCAAGAGAGAAATAAATTGAAAACAAAAAAACAGAGCTTTTGAGAATATTTCTTTGTTTTAAAACCTATAATAACATACACAACATGTATTAATTAATGACGCGTTTCTTGACGGGAACAGCATGTAACGGGTTTGTCTTATGTAATGTGATACCGAAGGTCTCGTCCATGTCCAAATCCTCAGAAACGAGGCCGTTTGGTAGCTTCCAGTCAAAGGAATAGAGAAGAGAAGCAAGCATAAGAGACACTGTTTTCACAGCCAAAGGCAATCCCGGGCAAATTCTACGTCCGGCTCCAAATGGTGTAAACTCATAATCTCTACCTCTCAAATCGATTTCTTTCCCCAAAAACCTCTCTGGCTCAAACCGGGTCGGATTCTCCCACACGCTCGGGTCTCGTCCTATACCCCACACGTTTACTAGAACCTGAGTATCTTTAAGCACCATGAACCCAAGAATCTCCACATCGGATTCGGCTTTTCTCGGGACAAGAAACGGAGCACCCGGATGTAGCCGGAAAGTTTCCTTCACAACTGCTTGTAAATACGGCAGTTCTGAGATATCTGAGTCTTCAACGATACCGTTTTGGCCTATCACACGATCTATCTCGGCCTGAGCTTTCACCATCGTTTTAGGGTTTCTAAGTAACTCTGCCATTGCCCACTCTAGGGTACTAGAGCTTGTATCCGAGCCTGCTGTGAACATATCCTGACCATATAATTTATCCGTATATATAAATTCATGCGATTCCATATCATAACATTTTAGTTGAGTATAAGGTAATGTTGTAAAAGTTTTAAAAATGTCTTTCTATGATCTATCATTTGTTGAAATACTAAAATTTAAAAAATTTCATCCAATTGTCAAATATTGATTATTCTATTATCTAATAATAAACATGATTATTTGCAGTAAGGTAAGACTTACCAAGACAAGGTGTTCGATATCGCTAATGTTGATTTCTGCTTCATCTCCCTTGTAATTCAGAAGGTTGTCTACGAAATCGTTTTTTGAAACATCTTTAGGGTTACTCTGCGATGATTTTTCCGCAATCTTAGCATCAATGAACCCACGGAAAACCCTGAACAACCTCTCTATGCAAACTTTCATAGTCTTCCTATTACCTTGCAGATCAAGAAACCTCAGTAATGGAAAATAATTAGCAGCGTCTGGTTTTCCGACAACCTCCATAACACTAATCACCGTGTCTTGAACCCCGTTAATAGAATCTTTCGTGTTGTAGCTACCGAGATCGGCGGAAAACAGAATGTTCGATATGATATTAAGAGTTGTGATGAAGGATGCACGAGAAATATCAACAGATTCTTCTCTATCGCTACTTTCACTTATGAAGCTCACAAGTTCCTTCACCTTGTTAGCCCTCATGGCTTTCGTGGCTTCGAGACGCTGTGGTGAGAAAAGCTGAGTCACCGACAGTCTTCTATACAGCCTAAAACAGAACATAGCAACGTTACTGTTTCAAGGTCATTCTTTAATTGCTTTCTAACCAAAATTAAAAGAACTCTCTTATTGCGAATCTTGTAAGAAACAAAATCGTATGAAAATAAAAAGTCGATATTAAAAATTATACCTCCAACGAGCCGACGACGCAGGAAGCCAGACAAGGGAAGCATCTTGGTGATTGATGGACCGTATCGAGTTAGTGGGGCTACGGCCAGACAAAATCTGGTCATGTGTTCTTAAAACCTCTCTCGCAGCTTGTGGTGACGATATAACCACTGTATTTAAACTTCCAAGCTTAAGACTCATGACTGGTCCATAAGTTTTTGAGAGTTCGGCGAATGAACGATGTGGATGTTTACCGACGAGGTGAATATTTCCGATGATCGGTAACCGTGGAGGTCCTGGAGGCAGCGCGGTGGCCTTGCGAGAGGTCTGTCGAGATCGTGTGGTGGTGAAGATAAGAAAACATGATAAGATAAAGCAACAACAGAGGAGGAACAGAGCTTGTCCTAAGATTATGTCCATCTGTGTATCTTTAGGCTCTCAAGTAATAATAGGAAACTGTTATCCAAATATATAATTTGAAATTAACCTGTGTCTCACATGTAATGTATATATTTCGTTTAAATTAGGATATTTATTATAGAGAATCTGAGGACTAGCCAGAAATATCACAGATGCTATTATGCCAAGGTCCACGTAAATAATGCATTGATCGGTTCCATGTTTCCTACATGTCGGTGTTAGCTTGCCAGCTGGGTTACAGTTTGATATTTTGTTGTATAAAATATATCTACAATATTGTCAGGTTTAATTATCTACAAAATGGGTGCTACCTTGCCAGCTATTGAATTTTCGTTTCGTCTGAGCAAACAATGTGGCACGGATGCACAGCGATCATTGTTATATAAAAAAAAAAAAAAATTGTCAAACCATTTTTGGTTTTTTATTTAATAAGACCACTTCCATTGAAGATAATATGGATATTTAGAATAAAAAAACAATAATAATGAAAAAAAAAAATCTGAGAGAAAAAGTTAGATGGGATTTCTTAAATAAGTTAGAAACTCTAAAAGATTTCTAATTAACTCTTGAACCACTTGTTCAATGTAAAATATAATTAATTATGTAACTAAAATATATCAAAATATTATTTCTTAATGGACGGGAATACTCTTAAGGTTTTTTGTTTATCAACAAACTAAAAAATGAAAAAAAAATAATAAAACTTAATAATCTAGCAAAACCTAAACTAAAATGGCAACCAACAAAAATAAATTAATAAACCCATTGATAAAAGCTTGGCTTTGACTAAATATCCAATAGTATTGTCAACTGAACAAAAAGTCGCCCATTCTATAATCTTTTAGATACATTAAAAAGTATTTTTCTCTTAATGATTGTTCAGCCTAACTTTTTCTTTCTTTGATTTACTGTTTGATACTCTTACAATAGTAGACTAAAATCGCCTGAAAAAGACAGAAACAGTGTCTTTAAATTATTATTAATAATTATTATTGGAATCATAAGTATTATTCATATGGTTTGTGATACCATTATTACATTCAAACAAAACAAAACAAAACGTATTATATTAACCTATGGCTCTTTTTTTTAGTGGCACGGCAAGTAACGGGCTGGTCTTGTGCAATGTGAGACCAAAGGTCTCGTCCATGTCCAAATCTTCTGAACCGACGCCGTTTGGAAGCTTCCAGTCAAATGAATAGAGAAGAGAAGCAAGCATGAGAGGCACTGTTTTCACAGCCAAAGGCATTCCCGGACAAATTCTACGTCCGGCCCCAAACGGTGTAAGCTCATAATCTTTACCTTTCACGTCCATTTCCTTACCCAGAAACCTCTTTGGCTCGAACCTGTTTGGGTTTTCCCATACATTCGGGTCTCTTCCTATGGCCCACACGTTCACAAGAACCTGAGTGTTTTTAGGCACAATGAAACCAAGAATATCCACGTCCGTTTCCGCTTTCCGTGGGAGGAGAAGTGGAGCAGCCGGGTGTAATCGGAAAGTTTCTTTAACGACCGCTTGTAAATACGACAATTCTGAAATATCAGACTCTTGAATGACACCGTTTTGGCCCATCACACCATTTATCTCATCTTGAACTTTTGTCATTGATTTTGGAGATCGAAGTAATTCTGCCATTGCCCATTCCACTGTACTAGAGGTTGTATCCGTACCCGCTATAAACAGATCCTGACACATATATACAAGCACATATTATATATCTATGAATTAATATAAGGTTATGTTATGCAATAAGCTAAGACTTACGAAAAGTAGGTGTTCAATCTCGTTAATGTTGATTTCAGGTTCATCTCCTTGGTGGAGATCGATAAGTGCATCCATGAAGTCGTTGCTCGAAGCATCTTTCTCGTTTGTCCGAGATGATTTTTCCACAATCCGAGCATTGTAAATCTCTCGAAAAACCTGAAACAACTTATCCGAGCAGTCCTTCATCTTCTTACTATTACCTTGCAAGTCAAGAAACCTCATAAATGGGAAGAAGTTAGCAAGGTCTGGGTTTCCGATAGCGTCCATGACACCAGTTATCAACTCTTGAAACACACTGGAATCTTTCGAATTGTAGCTACCGATATTAACTGAAAACAAAATGTTCGATATGATATTGAGAGCTGTGACGAATAATGCTCGAGAAATATCAACAGCTTCTTCTCTCTCACTGCTTTCACTTATGAAGTTGACAAGCTCTTGCGCCCTCTTCATCCTCATAGCTTTGGTGGCTTCGATACGTTGTGGTGAAAACATTTGAGTCACAGATAGTTTCCTCAACATTCTGAAAAACATTACATAAATAGAGCGATGATATGTAACCGTTAATAAAAGCTCAAGCTTAAACCACTTTAAAAGATGTTTTTTTCAAAGCTATATAATTTTACTATTTGTGGACCTACTACAAGTATAATTTAGATTCGGGATTCCATTATAGATCTGGAACTTATTAGTTACTAAAAAGAGAAATCATAGAAGAAAAAAAAAAATTCAGTTACCTCCAACGAGTAGACGTAGGATGAACCCAGGCAACGGAGAAGTCATGATGATTGTTGGATTGTACCGCTGCATTTACGTACCGGCCAGACAAGATTTGATCATGTGTTCTTAGTACTTCTCTCGCAGCGTCCCGTGAAGATATGACCACTGAGTTTAAAAATCCAAGCTTAAGACTCATGACCGGTCCATATTTTTTTGAGAGATCTGCGAATGAGCGATGTGGGTGCTTCCCGACAAGATGAATGTTTCCGATGAATGGTAACCGTGGAGGCCCCCGAGGTGCTGTCGATACTTGACGAAGGTTTGGTCGGGATCTTGGTGTGATGAAGATAAGAAAACATGATAAGATGAAGCAAAAGAGGAGAATAGACGTTTGTTCAGAGATGATGTCCATTTGTGTTTCTAAAGTGATTTAAAAAAAACTACACATTAATGACTAAACATGTTATAGATAATAGATATAAGGATAGTTGATGTCGACAAAGAAAAAAAAGAAATAATATTATTTACACGAAAAAAAATCAAAGGTTCCAATTGCTATCAAACGCCCGTCTGAATAGATTACGTACAAGGACTAAGGACGCGAACGGTCGTGACAAATTCGTATACGTTTTTGGGCTATAGTAACAAAACTAATGATAATTATAGACTTTGTATTCTGTTTCTTGTATGATGACATGAAAAATTAGATGTTGTATATATATATTCGTATATCTTAATTAGGCTTTAGACACGAAAATACAAATGTTATTTTATATTTACGTAAATAAAACTTTATGTCACACAAGGGTTTAAGATTGAACGAGCGTAAAGGCGGTTAGTCTATGTTTAGGAGTTAGGACAAAAGCCGTATAATAATTTTCCTATCTTCATTTAATTTCCTGCTAATAATTAATGTTCCCATTAGATACAAACCGACGGATCAATCCATGCTCAATCTTGTTGTGTCATATTCAGGCAATCTTATCTTCTTGGAATTATTGGATACGGTGGTCCGGTGGAGAAGAAAGCCAATTACAAAAATTTCAACAAAATTCCTGTCCTTTTCGCGAAATCTCATAGAGCCGGCTCTGTGTACAGCTCATCAACTTCCTTGTTATTTTCCTCATTTGATCCCATTTGGTTTTTTTTCTTTCTTTCTTTTTCTGGCTTATATCCTAAGTCCTAATTGCTTTCCACACGTTTGTTTTCTTATTATTATTGGAAGTTTGGACCTCGTAGTTGGATAAAGAACCCTAAACCTAATGCATAATTCTTATTTATGGCATTCTTCTTCGTCCTCTTTACATAAAGTCTTCACAATTGATTAACAAGTAATTCTTGACCTTCCCACCCAAAATCTCTGAATCAATTTCTCTCATTACGGTTGTCTTCTTCCAAGTCTTTGATTTTCGAATCACATTTGATATGTTTCTTATTTTAAATCAGGTAAAATAATTGTATATTTTGTGAAACTTTATTTCGTACGTTAAAAAAAAAAAGACTAAATGGCGCGTTTCTTGACGGGAACGGCATGTAACGGATTGGTTTTATGCAACGTGAGACCGAAGCTCTCGTCCATGTCCAAATCCTCAGAAGCGACGCCGTTTGGAAGTTTCCAATCAAAGGAATAGAGAAGAGAAGCAAGCATAAGAGGCACTGTTTTCACAGCCAAAGGCAATCCCGGGCAAATTCTCCTTCCGGCTCCGAATGGTGTAAGCTCATAATCTCTACCTCTCACGTCCATTTCTTTCCCCAAAAACCTCTCTGGCTCAAACCTGGTCGGATTCTCCCACACGCTCGGGTCTCGTCCCATAGCCCACACGTTAACCAAAACCTGAGTGTCTTTAGCTACGAGATATCCAAGAACCTCCACATCTGATTCTGCTTTCCGTGGGACGAGAAGCGGAACAGCCGGATGTAACCGGAATGTTTCCTTCACAACTGCTTGTAAATAGGGTAGTTCCGAGATATCAGACTCTTCAACAACACCTTTTTGACCGATCACACGGTCGATCTCAGACTGAGCTTTTGCCATTGTTTCAGGGTTTCGAAGTAACTCTGCCATCGCCCATTCCACGGTACTAGAGTTTGTGTCTGTGCCCGCTCCAAACAGGTCCTAATATACATACGTACAGTTTAAAGTCTTGGTGATGTCTTACGTACTAATTCACATGATTTCAAATATCTACAAATTAAATGGCAAGACTTACCAAGAGAAAGTGTTCAATATCGTTAGTGTTGAGCTCTGCTTCATCTCCTTCTGTAAGTTCGAGAAGCGTATCCAAGAAATCTCTGTCCGAGACATCTTTAGGGTTATTACGCAATGATCTTTCCTCTATCTTATCATTGATTAACTCACGGAAAACTCTAAACAGCCTCTCCGAGCAAGCCTTCATAGTCTCTTTATTACCTTGCAGATCAAGAAACCCCAAAAATGGGAAGTAGTTAGAAGCGTCTGGATTCCCGATAGCTTCCATGACACCAGTCACCGCGTCCTGAAACCCATTGTATTTTTTCGAGTCGTGGCTACAGAGATCGACAGAAAACAGAATGTTTGATATGATATTAAGAGCTGTGATGAAGGTTGCACGAGAAATATCAACAGCTTTTTCTCCCTCGCTGCTTTCACTCATGAAGCTAACAAGCTCCTTCACCTTGTTCACCCTCAATGTTTTCGTGGCTTCGATACGCTGGGGCGAGAAAAGTTGCGTTGCCGATAGTTTTCTCAATAGTCTAAATGAAACAAAACATAAACATCAGCACACATTTTACTATTTTAGTCAACATTATCAAACATACGTAATGTGAAAAAATTGACATGTGGAATTGAATCACGGAATTCATTAAGTGTACAAATTTGACTATGAATAATGAAACAGTGAAACAAGTTTACCCAAGAAAAAGCGGAATAATATTAATTTCCTTATTTTTGGTCATTAAATTTAAACATAATTCCAAACTTTTTACATGCACACACAATATATTTATATACATAGAGAATCAGAGATCCCATATAATCATGTGATTGATATATTTACTTGGTTTTAAAAAATGATTTATCAGTGAGATGGAAAGCTCATGCATATAATATATATAAAAAAACTAAAATTCGATGTTAAATTATACCTCCAACGAGACGACGATGGTGGAAGCCAGACAACGGAAACCTCGTGGTGGTTAATAGACCGTATTGAGTTAGGGGGGCTACGGATAGAGAAGATTTGGTCGTGTGTTCTTAGAAACTCTCTTGCAGCTTCTGGTGAAGTTACAACCACAGTGTTTAAACTTCCAAATTTAAGGCTCATGATTGGTCCATATGTTTTTGAGAGGTCGGCGAATGAACGGTGTGGGTTTTTACCGACAAGGTGAATATTTCCAATGATGGGCAGTCGCGGAGGTCCTGGAGGCGGTGGAGCAACCTTACGAGAGCTCCGGGATCTTGATGTGGTGAAGATAAGGAACCATGATAAGATAATGCAAAATATGAGAAACAGAGCTTGTCCGGAGATAATATCCATCATTTTTTTTTCTCCAAGTAATATTTTTTTTTTGAAATGCGTAAATTTTCTAAGCTTCGAAAGCCATTTATATACTTTGAAAAATTCGTGTAAAAAACAAATACCTCAACCAAATAAAAAATACTACTTACGGTCCAAATACATCCTACCGGGTGATATGGTCAAGATATTGATACCAGGCGCCACTTGTCACTTAAAGCCAACCAATGAAGTTGACATTAAAAAAACTACCAACCAATCACAAGAGACACGTACCCGTGAATGAGTTATAACCATTTCGTTA
Source organism: Camelina sativa (assembly GCF_000633955.1). Taxonomy (NCBI): domain Eukaryota; kingdom Viridiplantae; phylum Streptophyta; class Magnoliopsida; order Brassicales; family Brassicaceae; genus Camelina; species Camelina sativa. The sequence goes on along the minus strand of NC_025689.1, from coordinate 1,281,000 downwards.
TCAAATCGAAAATGTTTTTTTCTTTCTACCTAAGCAACTCAATCTCGGAGACGATAACTCCATTTCTAATCCCACAATGTTTTCCCTTACGACATCATTTCGGCGATTTAGTTTTTTCATTTCCAATATATCTCGCATTAGTGCTAAAAGATAAGTTTTGCGTTAAGCTCCATGATATATTTATTGTAAATTGTAAATACCATTTAGTCAATTATTTCAGCAGTTAATCAAAAATTTCATGATTGTACATTGAATTGGTCGATAAATGCTCAAGCTTAGATGATATTATCTCTACAGAAAAAACAATTTATGGTTTACAAAATGTTTGTGGTTTTTCTTTATATGAACGAAAATTGAGTCAATGATTTCGGTAAAAAATGAGTCAATCTATTCAAATATGTTTTTGGTGACAAAATTTTAAAATATAAATATGTTTTCAAACACAGGTAGAGTTAAAACTCATACAATATTTATTATTTAGAACCGTCGGCCCCAATCCAAGCGACGGATAGAGCACAAAGCCATACGAAAGGGTCCATACAATTGTAAATAACAATTATTAATCGGTACAGTTTTTAAAAATTATGAAATTCACATAGACATAGTTTTCTTGAATGGTACGGCACAAAGAGGTTTGGCCTTGTGTAAGGTAAGACCGAAGGCCTCGCTCATGTCCATGTTTTCAGGGACGACACCATTTTGAAGCTTCCAGTCAAAGGAATAGAGAAGAGAGGCAAGCACCATATACATTGTCCTAAGAGACATCGAGATTCCCGGACACATCCTTCGTCCTGATCCAAACGGTATCAGCTCGAAGTCTTTGCCTTTTAGATCGGTTTCTCGTAACAAGAATCTCTCTGGCTCAAACTTCATTGGATTTTCCCACACACTCGAGTCATGTCCTATCGCCCATAAATTCACCAAAACATAGAATAACAGAGAAGGAACTTTTTAACCAAACCAAAAAATAAATAAAAATTCCAATTGGTTATATCTTCTATGTATACATAATACATCAAGTGATCAAACCAAACAAACAACCCAATTTTCAACCTATGTTTGATTTTTTTTTAATATGCAACAAACCTACGTTTGATCAACATTTCAATTTTAAAATAAAATAAAAAAATCTTAGATAATGTTTTTAATACAATTTTTCCGTACTTTATTTTGTTTTCATATATTCTATTCAAACCGAAAAAACCAAAAAAAGTTGGGTTTCTAATTGTTATCTTGAACCGAACAATTCAAACTGAAACAACCAAAACGAAAATAATCATATACTCCCGGCCCAGCCCCGGCTCATACCCATGACGAGAGGGGCAATGGCCATGGGACAAAGTTTTTTTAAAAAAAAATCATTAAGCTAATGGGGACCAAAAAAAAACAAAAAAAAATATATTGAAAAGGGTCTTAAAACAATTGTATGCCTAGGGACAAATTTTTTTTTGAGACGGGGCTGTCCCGGCCCCAACCATAATAAAGCTATGATGACTCCACTAACGTGCATCCCAGGTTACTAAAAAGGTAATAAACGTTGGCATGATAAAAAAAAAAAAAAAAAGAAGAGAATGTATGAAATAAACCTGGGTGTTCTCAGGAATGAGGAACCCCATAATGTGAACATCAGATTCTGATTTTCTAGGAATCACAGGTAATGGAGGATGCAAGCGAAGAGTCTCTTTCACAATTGCCTGTAAGTAAGGCAGACTCGGGATATCAGATTCTTTAACGACACCGTTGTCACCAATCACTTGCTGTATCTCACTCTGAGCTTTTACCATCTTCTCCGGGCTTCGGACTAACTCACTCATCGCCCACTCCATTGTGCTAGAGCTTGTATCTGTGCCCGCAACAAACATATCCTATCACAAAAAAAAAAAGAGATTAACTGCATACCTGTAATATCTTAATCTTGCCATGTGTGTTAGTGGAAGACTTACGAGAAGCAGGTGTTTGATATCATTGATGGTTAGTTCCGCTTCGTTTTGCTGTGTGAGATCCAGAAGGGAGTCTAACATATCAGTACTCGAAGCCTCTTCAGGCTCTGTATCTGTGTGAGACAATCTTTTGGCCAATCGAGCATCGATGAACTCTTGGATTACACTAAACAATCTCTCTGTGCAGTCCACTGCTTCTTTTCGAGTACCGTGCAAATCAAGAAACCTCAAATACCCGAAATAGTCCCCTACGTTGGGTTTACCGGAGACCTTCATCAGCTGGACCACCGCGTGGTAGAATTCACAAGGAGACGAGTTCGAGTCATAGGTAGCCAAATCAACAGAAAACAGAGCATTTGAGATGATATTGAAAGCTGTGACGAAGGAAGCACGAGCCAAGTCAATAGCTTCTCCTCTCTTGCTAAATTGGTTTGCTAAGCTCACTAGTTCCTCTACCTTTCTCATCCTTAAAGATTCAATAGCGTCTAGGTTTGATAACAAATATTTCGATAATGTTTTCTTCAGAAACCTGAAGATGCATACAACAGCGTATAACTCGTTTTAATCAAATTATGTACAGATGATTTCAAATACAAAAAGAGTAAAAGAAATGAAATCTTGATCTTAGATAGAGTTCGTACCTCCAACGAGGCGAGGGAGGATTCCAGACAACGGAATGTTTATGGTGATCAACAGCTCGAACGGGGTCGTTAAAGGATCGAGAGGATATGACACTGTCGTGTGTTCTAAGTGCCTCTTTAGCTGCTTCTGGTGAAGATATAACCACTGCGGTTACCCTTCCAAGCTTCAAACTCATTACAGGTCCGTAGGTTTTTGAAAAATCAGCAAGTGAACGGTGACGATTCGGTCCGAGTTGGAATATGTTTCCGACCAATGGTAATGCCGGAGGACCAGGCGGAAGCTTGTTGCCGTGGCTAGAGCTCCTCCGCGTTTTTGAGGCGGCAATAAATAAGAAAAAGAAGACTGTTAATAGAAAATAGAGGGGCAGAGACATGCCTTGATTTAGTGAGAGGTCCATTGGACGACCGTTGTTTTCTTTTTCCTGGTCTTCTAGTATAAAGAAACTGGAGAGTGCCTAGAAAATATAACTCAGTCATGGACTTTTATATTCATCAATTTAAGTTTCATTAATGAATTTGTCAACAAATTTTAAAGATCTTGTCTAATATGGAGAAGCAATTTCGCATGCAAAACACCCTGAATCGGTATTAATTGCCTGTTGTATATGTTTTTATATATAACACTTACCTAATTAATATTTGATACAAATTAATTATTAATTTTGATAGTTTTAATGTATATTGGACGTTGATTTGTCATTATTTATTCGGATTCAAAACATATGCAAAAACTATATGATTGTAGAACTATAATGACACATGGGAGACATAGAAACCAGCCTGCCAAATTTGTATGCAGCCATATTGCTGTAATACGGCTGAGATTATTTTTTACCTGTTGAACCCCACATCACATCAACTGGTATTTGGTAGCTTTAGGTGTACGTTACTCTCTTTTATCTACTGTTAGGTGTATTTGTTTTGATGTTAGATTAAGCTGCTCAATCTATCTGGTTTTTGCCCCTCTGATGTGTTTCTCTTGATATTTTTGTCAATTACTGTGTGAGACAACTCAAACTTTATCTTCTTAACTGCAAAAAAGGCAAAATCTTAAATTAATTAATTTATTTATTTATTTATCTGATTTTGTGCTCGTTTAAAGCTACTGTCATTTCATCAAATAAAAAGGTCAAAGTCACTAGTAAAGTTAAAAAGAAAAGCTTGAATCAAATGGGTTTTTACTACTAATCAAGTATCACGTGTTAGTACTAAATCTTGGATGGTCGTGTGTTGAAACTTCGTTTAGCTCATACTTGGTCTGTCTCTTAATCTAAGCTTGTGTGTTTGATGTTTTGCAGGTTCTAACAGAAAGTAAAAACAAGACACGAGATTTATGTTTATTGTAAATTTTAAAAATAAGTTTTGCGTTAAGCTCCATGTTATATTTATTGTAAATTGTAAACACCATTTAGTCAATTATTTCAGCAGTTGATCAAAAGTTTCATGATTGTACATTGAATTGGTCGATAAATGCTCAAGATTAGATGATATTATCTCTACGGAAAAGAAAAAGAAAAAACAAGTTATGGTTTACAAAATGTTTGTGGTTTTTCCTTGTATGGACGAAAATTGATGAGTCAATGATTTCGGTAAAATTTGAGTCAACGATATTATCAAAATATCAAGTATCTATTTATTTATATATGTGTTTGGTGACAAAAGATTTTAAAATATAAATATTTGTCAAACGCACGTAGAATTAACACAAATTTATTATAGAACCGTCGGTCCCAACCTAAGCGACGGATAGACGGATAGAGTACAGAACCATACGAAAGGGTCCATAAAGTTGTATATGTTTTTGATAGGAGTTAGCTCCACAAGGAATCTATAAATAACAATTATTGGTACAATTTTTTTTTTAAAAAATTGAAAATCATATAGACATAGTTTTCCTGATGGGTACGGCACAAAGAGGTTTGGCCTTGTGTAAGGTAAGACCGAAGGCCTCGCTCATGTCCATGTTTTCAGGAACGACACCGTTTGGAAGCTTCCAGTCAAAGGAATAGAGAAGAGAGGCAAGCACCATATACATTGTCCTAAGAGACATCGAGATTCCCGGACACATCCTTCGGCCTGATCCAAACGGTATCAGCTCGAAGTCTTTGCCTTTTAGATCGGTTTCTCGTAACAAAAATCTCTCTGGCTCAAACTTCACTGGATTTTCCCACACACTCGAGTCATGTCCTATCGCCCATACGTTCACCAAAACCTAAAATAACAGAGAAGGAACTTTTTAACCAAATAAAAAAAATTCATATTGGTAATTCTATGAATCAAACCAAACAACAACCAAATTTAAACTTAAGTTTGATATATATTTTCTTTTTGTGTGTGAAAAAAAAACCTTTGTCTGATTAACATTATCAATTTTTAAAACAAAATCTTACATAATGAATGATTAGAATACAATTTTTTCCACTTTATTATTCTCTGTAAAAAACCTAAAAACTAAACAAAATCGAACAAATTCAACTTTCAACCCGAAAACAACCAAATAGTGTTGGGTCCTGAACCGAACAATTCAAACTGAAGCAACGAAAACGAAAAAATAAAGCTATGACTCTACTACTAACGTGCATCCCAGGTTACTAAAAGGTAATGAATGTTAGCGTGTTAAAAAATAGACTATGAAATAAACCTGGGTGTTCTCAGGAATGACGAAACCCAAAATTGGAACATCAGATTCTGATTTTCTAGGGATCAAAGCTGCTGGAGGATGCAATCGAAGAGTCTCTTTCACAATTGCTTGTAAGTAAGGCAAACTCGGGATATCAGATTCTTTAACGACACCGTTTTCACCAATCACTTGCCGTATCTCACTCTGAGCTTTTACCATCTTATCCGGGCTTCGGACTAACTCCGTCATCGCCCACTCCATTGTACTAGAGTTCGTATCTGTGCCCGCAACAAACAGATCCTATCACAAAAAAAAAAAAAAGATTAACTGAAGATACTGCATACCTATAATATCTTAATCTTGCCATGTGTGTCAGTAGAAGACTTACGAGAAGCAAGTGTTTGATATCATTCATGGTTAATTCCGCTTCGTTTTGCTGTGTGAAATCCAAAAGGGAGTCTAACATATCAATACTCGAAGCCTCTTCATCTGTGTGAGACAATCTTTTGGCCAATCGATCATCGATGAATTCTTGGATAACACTAAACAATCTGTCTATGCAGAGCACTGCTTCTTTACGAGTTCCTTGCAAATCAAGAAACCTCATATACTGGAAATAGTCTCCTACATTGGGTTTACCGGAGATCTTCATCAGATGGACCACCGCGTGGTAGAATTCGTAAGGAGACGAGTTCGAGTCATATGTAGCCAAATCTACGGAAAACAGAGCATTTGAGATGATATTGAAAGCTGTGACGAAGGAAGCACGAGCCAAGTCAATAGCTTCTCCTCTCTCGCTAAACTGGTTTGCTAAGCTCACAAGCTCCTCCACCTTTCTCATCCTTAAAGATTGAATAGCGTCTAGGTTTTGTGGTGATAACAAATATTTCGATATTGTTTTCTTCAGAAACCTGACTTGTGAACAGCGTATAACTCGTTTTAATCAAATTATAGTCTAGTGTACAGATGATTAAAAAGACACGAAAGATTGATCTTAGATAGTACCTCCAACGAGCCGAGGGAGGAATCCAGACAATGGAATGTTTATGGTGATCAAAGGCTCGAATGGGGTCGTTAAAGGTTCGAGCGGACATGACATTGTCGTGTGTTCTAAGTGCCTCTTTAGCTGCTTCTGGTGAAGATATTACCACTGTGGTTAACCTTCCAAGCTTCAAACTCATTATAGGTCCGTAGGTTTTTGAAAAATCAGCAAGTGAACGGTGAGGATTGGGTCCGAGTTGGAATATGTTTCCGACCAATGGTAATGTCGGAGGACCAGGCGGAAGCTTGTTGCCGTGGCTAGACCTCTTCCGCGTTTTTGAGGTGGCAATAAATAAGAAAAAGAAGAATGTTAATAGGAAATAGATAGGCAGAGACATGCCTTGATTTAGTGAGAGGTCCATTGGATCGGACGACCGTTTTTTTCTAGTCTTTAGGTTAAGGAAACTGGAGAGTGCCTAGAAAATATAACTCAAATCATGGACTTTATATTCATCCATTTAAGTTTCATTAATGAAGAAGCAAGTTCGCATGCAAACCCCTCAATCGGTATTAGTTGCCTGTTGTATATAACACTTGCCTAAATTGCTGGCATACATGGAAAATATTTGATACAAATTAGTTATTAAGTTTGATAGCTTAAATGAAGAGAAGATAACATTTAATGTAGTGTATTGTATATTGGACGTTGATTTGTCATTAAATATTCGGATTTAAAAATATGCAAAAAAGTATATGATTCTAAAACTATAATGACACATGGGAGATTTAGAAACCAGCCTGCCAAATTTGTATGCAGCCATATTGCTATAATACGGCTGAGATTATTGTTCATCTGTTGAACCCCACATCACATTAAGTGGTGTTTGGCAGCTAAACCATGTACTCAGGTGTACGTTACTCTCTTTTATCTACTGTTAGCTGTATTTGTTTTGATGTTAGGTTAAGCTGCTCAATCTGGTTTTTGCCCCTCTTTATGTGTATCTCTTGATATTTTTGTTAATTAATGTGTGAGACAACTCAAACTTTATCTTCTTAACTGCAAAAAGGCAAAATCTTAAATTAATTGGTTTATTTATCTGATTTCGTGCTCGTTTAATGCTACTGTCATTACATCAAATAAAAGGTCAAAGTTGGTAGTATAGTAAAAAAAAATAGCTTAAATCAAATGGGTTTTTTTACTACTACTTATCAAGTATCAACTGTTAGAACTTAGTACTAAATCTTGGATGGTACTCGTGGAACGCAACAAAAATATTTTAGGTATAAAAAGCAAAAGAACATTAGTATTGTTTTTGTTTATGTAACGGTGGTAGAAAGTTGGGGACCACGGTCACGGGCTCCGACAAGAGTTGGCTATAACGTTCCGGCTAGTAAACAGTAGTGTTTTAATGATAATTATTGTTTGTAGTTTGTTTTTAAAAGGAGGTTAAATAGTGGAACTCACATGAGCAATTTTTTTATACTCATCACTTCTTCTTCTTCTTCGTCAATCTCCATATTAAAAAGAAAAAAAAAACACATCTGAATCTGAATTTTAACCTGCAAAAGGCTTTGTATTTGTCGCTTTTCTCTCTTTATTTCTGATATATTTTCCATAGATTCCCTTTTCAAGTGTCCAACGATGTTACCAAAGTCAAACCCAAACCCCTAAGTGCAACTTTACCCCTTCTTTATTTTTTTAAAAAAATGCTTAGAACAACAGACCTTGTTGGTTTATTAAAACAAACAAATCACCCACTAAGTATCATCAAGTGGGTTTACCATTGTTTCTCATTTCAATCGCTCTCTAATTAGTAAGAAGATTAACTTTGACTTTTTTTGTTTTTTTTCCCCTAAAATAAAAGGATGGTGCCAGCGAGTTAAAATGATGTTGAACTTTAGTGAAGTGATCCCACAGTTTTGTTTTGTACCAACGAGTCGTTACTCGTGCGCGTGAATCCAGGTCCAAAAACCTTAAAACTGGGTAAAAAGTAAAAATAATAAAAAGTAAACCAACACAAAACTACGAAAAACTAACAAAAGAGTCAGAACAAAACGTTAAAGGGCAAAAAAAAATGAAAAGGTCAAAATCCCATCACCCCAAAAAGCGACCTCAACAATGCCTCCTCCTTTCCCTCACGCCACCATCACGATATAGACCAAACCTTTTGTTTTTTTTTTATCTTTTTTTCTTTTCTTATTTATATATAGGATTTTTTGAGTTGATTAAACATCTTAGTCGAACAAGTTAACAACAAAACTGAACGTCTAATCTTAAAATTGCCGATGATGTTCTCATGCACAGGCGCACAGCAGCACATGCTCTCTAGCTGTTAAACCAATGGTCTAGCTAATCAAATCTGATTTAACCGGATTTATAATCACCGCATAGCTCCAAACCAAAAAAAAAAAAAAACTCACATGACGCACGCGCGTGTACTACCCACCACGCTTCCTTTATCAAAAGAGGCGAGTGAGGTTGACTTTACCATCGCTTCCCCAATTAAATTTCGTGGGTCCCACAGTGGACCTCTTCACAAGGGAAGCCAAAATCTCTCGTGAATCTCACCTCAACTCGCCGCGTGTTACTCACGCTCCCTCATTACGACTCGGTGAAAACTGAAACTATCTCCACCGGTCTCAGCTAAACGACGTAATCAATAATATCCTCTCACATGACTGTCACTTTTTTACAGTCACCATCCCCCCATTTATTCTCCGACACGTCACCATACCCCCAATACTGTCAGTCACAGACACAACCATCTCTCTTAAATTAAAATATTATTTTTGTCAGTTAGAACTTATCATCTCAGCTTCATCTTCTTCAATGGAAAAGAAACTCCAAAATAAATGAGACTTCTTTAAAACTTTCATTTATTTACTAAAATATGCCATCTCGTCACTCTCCACCGCCGTTACCACCGACTACGACTCATCACCGTTTCCAGACTCTTCCACTCATCATCGCCGGTTCTCTTACCTTAACCGGAGTTTTACTAATCCTCATCACTCTGTTTCTCTACCGGAGACTCTACAAAAACCGTACTGCTCCTTCCGATCTTATTATCTCCAACTCCAAGTCTCCTCAACACTACCAATGCCGTCGCTTCTCTTACTCTCAGCTCCGCCGCGCTACAAACTCATTCTCCCACTCGACTCAACTCGGCCACGGCGGATTCGGCTCTGTTTACAAAGCTGATTTTCCTAACGGCGGAGGCGGCGATTCACTCGCCGTCAAAGTCATGGACACATCCGCTGGCTCTTTGCAAGGCGAGCGTGAGTTTCACAACGAGCTTTCTCTCTCTTCTCACTTAATCGGCTCTCCTCACATCGTCTCTCTCCTCGGATTCTCATCTGATCGTCGTGGCCGGAGGCTTATCCTCGTCTACGAGCTAATGGCGAATCGTAGTTTACAAGACGCGCTTTTGGATCGTAAATGTGAGGAGCTTATGGATTGGAACAAAAGGTTTGAGATTGTTACGGATATTGCAAAAGGGATTGAGTTTCTTCATCATTCTTGTGATCCAATCATCATCCATGGAGATGTTAAACCTAGTAACATCCTTCTTGATTCTGATTTCAAAGCCAAGATTGGAGATTTCGGTTTAGCTAGAGTAAAGTCTGAGGATTTAGAAACTAGGATTCTGATTGAGGAAGATGACAAGAGAAAGGATCTTGTTGTTGTTGATGATAATGATAATGGTTCGATTCTTGAAGAGACTGAAAGCGTTATTACTGTGTTTGAAGAAGGTAATGTTGTCAATCTCTCGCCGGAGAATTCTGGGATTAGTGTCTTGACGGAGACGGTGGTGTCTCCGGGGGAAAAATCGGGACTTTCGCCTGAGAATTCTGCGGTTAGTGTTTTGACGGTGGCGGTGGGTGTAGCATCTCCGGAGATGATGACATCGATACCGTCGCCGGAGACTTGTGCGGTTAGCGTCTTGACGGAGACTGGATTGTCACCGGGAGTGGCATTATCGCCGGGGAGTAGTAGTAAGGTTAAAGTGGGTTCGAAGAGAGATTGGTGGTGGAAACAGGACAACAATGGTGGAAGCAGAGGAGGAGGGGTTGAATCAGGGAGTGTGAAGGATTATGTAATGGAATGGATTGGGAGTGAGATTAAGAAAGAGAGACCTAACGACAATAAGGAATGGATCAACAGTGGTGGTGATGGTGGGTCATCATCAGTTTCTAAGAAGAAGAAGAAAGATAAGAAGAGAAAGCCTAGAGAATGGTGGAAGGAAGAGTTTTGTGAAGAGCTAACTAGAAAAAAGAGGAAGAAGAAGAAGAAGATGATGAAAAGAGGGCTAAGCTCAATCTCAAGCATTGACTCTTGGTTTCATAGAGATAGAGACGATGATGCTTCCTCTGTTCGTGACCAGAATCTTAACCCTACTAAGAGGAAGAAGAGAAATAGTATAGATTGGTGGGTAGATGGGTTAAGCGGGGAGCTTAAATCAGCCATGGGTAAAAAGAATAGTCAGGATTCTGGTTTATGGTGTGATGTGAATGTTCAGAAGAGCGGTGGAGTAAGCAGCACACCTAGTATGAGAGGTACGGTATGTTACATTGCACCAGAATGTGGCGGTGGAGGATTGGTGTCTGAGAAATGTGATGTTTATAGCTTTGGGGTTCTGCTTTTGGTTCTTGTCTCAGGGAGACGGCCATTGCAAGTGACAGCATCGCCTATGTCAGAGTTTGAGAGGGCTAATTTGATATCATGGGCTAAGCAATTGGCTTGCAATGGTAAATTGTTGGATTTAGTTGATAAATCTATACATTCTTTGGAGAATGAGCAAGCGGTTCTGTGTATTACTATTGCACTGTTGTGTCTGCAAAGATCTCCGGTTAAGAGGCCAACGATGAAAGAGATTGTTCAGATGCTTTCGGGTGCTTCTGAGCCTCCGCACTTGCCGTTTGAGTTTTCTCCCTCGCCGCCTATGGGGTTTCCGTTTAAGTCAAGGAGGAAAGCACGGTGACACTGGGGGTTGGTATNGTTATCCTCTCCGTCGAATACCGTTTATCCCCTGAACACCGTCTCCCGGCCGCGTACGAAGACGCCGTCGAAGCAGTCTTATGGCTCCGTGATCAAGCTCGTGGCGCAACCAACGGTGGTGATTGCGACACGTGGTTGAAAGACGGTGTGGATTTCTCGAAATGCTTCGTCATGGGTTCGAGCTCAGGAGGAAACATCGTCTACAACGTGGCGTTACGTGTAGTGGATACNTCTAAACCAATTACGAGTTGTAGGAACTTTTTAATTCCATAAGATTAGCTTTTTGCAAATATTTATGAAGATCTAGTTGCTTAACATTTTTAGTGTAGACAATAAAGAATTTCCAATTGACATCAAGAAGATGATCATGATTTAGAGTTCAATTGCCTTTTTTTCTTTTGCTGAATTCTATGCAAAAAAACTACAAAATGGGACCAAGTTTAAAAAATGTTCCATCCCTGTCTCCCACTGTATGAAAAAAAAAAAGGATATGGAGCAAATCTACTCTCTTTATTTTTGTATTGTCACTTTGTAGTGCTCTGAATATTTCCATGGTATTGGACCATTGGTATTTCACTTTTAAAGGTTATGACTTTTAGGAGACAGAATATACTTGTGCAAATGTTCTCATGGTTCAAATTCAAAAATTAAAATGCATTCATCTCAAAAATTCTCGTTACAGATTTAACCAAAACAATCAACCCTTATATTTGTCAAAGCGGCCTTACGAGTAATTTGTTCATATTGACAAAGAAACAAAAGCGCTTGAACTATGTACTCTATACTCTGTACATGGGACAACATAACAATATGCATTCATTTGATATGGGAAAGGAGTTATGATTTTTTTTTGTTAAATGCACATTAACTATTTGGTCGATCATTATGGTACACAATATAGTAACCGTTATATTAGGTTTTTTTTGTAAACAACTAGTCTCAAATCTCAATCGTAATCGGATAGTAGTAGAGTAGTCTTAATCTAAACCACTAATAATAGAGAGAGATACATGCATATTTCGCACGATTCTTTAGGCAAATCCAACTACAGCTTTGAATGAAAAATGTCCCAATCTTTAATGAAAACGTTGATCTTTTCAACCACTCATATACTTTAGTTCACCTAATTCATCTTCATAATCACACATTTCTCACCTCAAAAAAAAAAAACATCTAACTCTCTCTATCTCTGAAGCAGAAGCACCCATGGAAGCTCCTCCACCTTCAAGCGATCCATACAAGTTCCTCAACATTACACTAAACGCAGATGGATCACTCACCAGACACCGTGAGTTCCCCAAACTGCCCCCAACGGAGCAGTCCAAAGACATCCCACTAAACCAAACCAACAACACCTTCATCCGAATCTTCAAGCCCCGGAATATTCCGCCGGAGTCCAAACTCCCGATCCTCGTTTACTACCACGGCGGTGGATTCCTCTTCTACAGCGCCGCCTCCGCTCCGTTCCATGAATCTTGCACCAAAATGGCTGATCGTCTTCAAACCGTTATCCTCTCCGTCGAATACCGTTTATCCCCTGAACACCGTCTCCCGGCCGCGTACGAAGACGCCGTCGAAGCAGTCTTATGGCTCCGTGATCAAGCTCGTGGCGCAACCAACGGTGGTGATTGCGACACGTGGTTGAAAGACGGTGTGGATTTCTCGAAATGCTTCGTCATGGGTTCGAGCTCAGGAGGAAACATCGTCTACAACGTGGCGTTACGTGTAGTGGATACAGATCTCTCTCCTGTTAAGATCCAAGGGCTGATAATGAACCAAGCTTTCTTCGGCGGTGTTGAGCCGTCGGATTCTGAGTCACGGCTTAAAGACGATAAGATCTGTCCGTTACCAGCGACTCATCTGCTGTGGTCACTTTGTTTACCCGACGGTGTGGATCGTGACCACGTGTACAGCAATCCGGTTAAGAGCAGTGGGCCTCAGGAAAAGGATAAGATGGGACGTTTCCCGGCTACTCTCATTAACGGTTACGGTGGGGATCCGTTAGTGGATCGTCAGAGACAGGTGGCGGATATGCTGAAGGCACGTGGAGTGCACGTGCAGACGAGGTTTGATGAAGATGGGTTTCATGCTTGCGAGTTGTTTGATGCGAACAAAGCCAAGGCCTTATACGAAACCGTTGAGGCCTTTATCAAGAGTTGTTGTTCTTCAACTGATCCATCCTCCAACATGTAGTAGTCCGATCTTTATGTTTTTACTTAAGTCAAGTGAGTGAAGTTCTAAATATTTCAGTTTATGATGTGTGGGGAAATTGAAAAATGTACTGCATGTTGCAATCGAAATATGTATACCCGAGGCGAGAAATAATAATAGTGGACCGTATCTTATCAGTTTACTAGTATATTTTGAAGTTCAAAAAGTTTTAGACATTAGGTAGAATCATCCATCGGTGGGATTACGTTACATACATTTACCGACAAAACCATACATCTTAATAGGTTAGGTGACCATACTAACATATTGGTATGACGATCAGCAATCTTACATATATTGTTTCGGGAATTGCATTGAGAACAATGTTAGATGTACAACTCACTCATGCAACTATAAATTGTACAGAGTAGATTGTCAGATTTTTGAAATTTGACCCTACTTAGCAATTTGAATTGATTACTTTTATATGTATACAATGAAATGCTGATAATTTCCATCTAATTAATTTAGTTTGAAGGGATGTTGACTCATTCAAATACACAAGCAAATGTAGAACATTAATTCCTCATTTAGACAAAATTTCAAAACATTCTTGATTTTGGTCAAATATTAAAGTGCATTAAATCATAACCACAAACAATCCGTGAATTCATCCTAATCACAGCTTAAGCTCCATTAATCATAGAACACACACACAAAAAGATGAATAGGAACATAAAAACATTCAGAGATTTCATCTTAATCACCCCTAGTTAACCTCTTATTAATCACACANGGATCGTGACCACGTGTACAGCAATCCGGTTAAGAGCAGTGGGCCTCAGGAAAAGGATAAGATGGGACGTTTCCCGGCTACTCTCATTAACGGTTACGGTGGGGATCCGTTAGTGGATCGTCAGAGACAGGTGGCGGATATGCTGAAGGCACGTGGAGTGCACGTGCAGACGAGGTTTGATGAAGATGGGTTTCATGCTTGCGAGTTGTTTGATGCGAACAAAGCCAAGGCCTTATACGAAACCGTTGAGGCCTTTATCAAGAGTTGTTGTTCTTCAACTGATCCATCCTCCAACATGTAGTAGTCCGATCTTTATGTTTTTACTTAAGTCAAGTGAGTGAAGTTCTAAATATTTCAGTTTATGATGTGTGGGGAAATTGAAAAATGTACTGCATGTTGCAATCGAAATATGTATACCCGAGGCGAGAAATAATAATAGTGGACCGTATCTTATCAGTTTACTAGTATATTTTGAAGTTCAAAAAGTTTTAGACATTAGGTAGAATCATCCATCGGTGGGATTACGTTACATACATTTACCGACAAAACCATACATCTTAATAGGTTAGGTGACCATACTAACATATTGGTATGACGATCAGCAATCTTACATATATTGTTTCGGGAATTGCATTGAGAACAATGTTAGATGTACAACTCACTCATGCAACTATAAATTGTACAGAGTAGATTGTCAGATTTTTGAAATTTGACCCTACTTAGCAATTTGAATTGATTACTTTTATATGTATACAATGAAATGCTGATAATTTCCATCTAATTAATTTAGTTTGAAGGGATGTTGACTCATTCAAATACACAAGCAAATGTAGAACATTAATTCCTCATTTAGACAAAATTTCAAAACATTCTTGATTTTGGTCAAATATTAAAGTGCATTAAATCATAACCACAAACAATCCGTGAATTCATCCTAATCACAGCTTAAGCTCCATTAATCATAGAACACACACACAAAAAGATGAATAGGAACATAAAAACATTCAGAGATTTCATCTTAATCACCCCTAGTTAACCTCTTATTAATCACACAATTAAAAAAAACCAAAACCATGTCCCAGGGCCAGGAGTCTCGTCACGCATTTGATGCATACAAACACCTCAACATCACAATTAACCCCAACGGCTCTTGCACCCGCCACTTCCTCTGGCCGATAGTTAAACCGGACACAGATCCCTCACCAGGCAAGCTCGCGGCTTCCAAAGACGTCACCATTAACCAAGAAACCGGTGTAGCCGTACGTATATTCCGACCAACCAATCTACCATCCAATGATAACGCCGTGGCTCGTCTCCCAATCATCCTCCATTTCCACGGCTCCGGTTGGGTCCTTTACCCGGCCGATTCCGCCGCGAATAACCGTGGTTGCTCTCAAATGGCAAGTGAGCTAACGGTGATCATTGTCTCCGTAAACTATCGTCTAGCTCCTGAACATAGACTCCCAGCTCAATACGATGACGCACTAGACGCCCTTCTTTGGGTCAAACAACAAGCCATTGACTCAGCCAACGGCGAGCCTTGGCTTAGAGACTACGCCGATTTCTCAAGGTGCTACATCTGCGGTTCGAGTAACGGCGCCAACATCGCTTTCCAATTAGCACTCAGGTCATTAGACCGAGACTTAACACCGTTAAAAATCGACGGTTGCGTGTTCTACCAACCGCTTTTTGGCGGCAAAACGAGGACGAAGTCAGAGCTCAAGAACTTCGACGATCCTGTAATGCCGGTGCCAGCTTTTGACGCTATGTGGGAACTATCTTTGCCTGTAGGTGTCGATCGGGATCATAGGTACTGTAATCCGAAAGGTTACTTGCCGCAGAAGGAAAAAGTTGGACGTCTTGGACGATGTTTGGTGATCGGTTACGGTGGAGACACGTCGTTGGATAGGCAACAAGATTTCTTGAATCTGTTGGTTACAGCTGGAGTTAGAGTCGAAGCAAGGTTTGACGACGCTGGTTTCCATGGCATTGAGCTAGTTGATCCACGACGAGCCGTCGCTCTTCTTAATATGATCAGAGATTTTATCAATTAAATTGATTCTTTTCAAGTTTTTTCATCTAATCATTATTTTTCTGTATACAAAACCATTACAAGATCTTTGGTTACACTATGTATTGGTTATACTTCTATGTAAAATTGAATACATTAATAAACATTATAGCATATAATTAAATTGTACTCCCTCTGTTTCACAAAGAGTGTCATTTTGACACATTTCACACAAATTAAGAAAAGTTTGAATTATACTTATTTGCCCCTATTTATTAAGTGATTAATGATCAAAATTCGATGAAAATAGCTTTGGGTTTAGGGGTAAAAAAGAAAATTTAGCATTAAAACACTCATTGGAAATGTAAAATGACATTCTTTGTGAAACAAGAAATTTTTTCCAGAATGACACTCTTTGTGAAACAGAGGGAGTATAACGCAAAAAGACCGTAAATTTCATAACAAAATTACATGGAATGATTATATATTTTTAAAAAATTGATCAGGTTTAAAAAATAAAAATCCTACATCGGACGGTCAAGATTATATGTGGGAGGAGAGGGTGTATCGTATTCCTATATACAGTATAATAAATAAAAAGGAGACGAGATCCGTTAAACCTTGGAGAGAGAGAGATCTGGGGGAGAGTGGTCATTGAAAACTGAAAGGTCTTCGACTAAGTGTTTTCAGTATAGCCGTAAAAAGTGTCTGACTCCATGGCGGACGGTGGTGGGGCTGACTCAGCAGCTCCACCTTCGGATAACGTCGGAGATTTTATTCTATCACTTCTGCAACAGAACACAAGACCTTCGCCGTCACAACAACAACAACAACAAGGGGGTCCTCAACATCTCGATCCGGCCATTGCAGCCGTTGGTCCTACCGTGAATCCTTTTCCTCCTTCGATTTGGCAATCTTCTAACAACGGTCCCGGTGGTCATCATAACAACCCTTCTTCTTCTTGGCCACTCGCCTTCTCACCTCCTCCTCCTCATAATCTTTCCCCTAATTTGTTAGGGTTTCCTCAATTCTCGCATAACCCTTTCCCTTCGAACCAATTCGATGGTAATCAAAGGCTATCTCCTGAAGATGCTTACAGATTAGGGTTTCAGTCGATGATTCAGCAACAGCAGCAGCAGCAGCTACCGCCACCGCCGCCGCCGCAGTCAGAGACTCGGCAGCTTGTTTTTGGTTCTTTCTCGGGAGATGCTACTCAAAGCCTTAATGGGTTACGTAATGGGAACTTGATGTTTGATTCTAAGCACCACGAACAGCTTATGAGGAATCATCCCGCGGATCCAAACTTGTCTCATCATCGGAATCACGATCTCAATGAACTTAGAGGAGGCCACAGCGGAAGAGGTAACTGGGGTCCTATTGGGAACAACGTCAGGGGTTTCAAGTCTACTCCTCCTCCTCCTGGGTTTTCGAGTAACCAAAGAGGGTGGGATATGAATTTAGCAAGTAAGGGTGATGATAGTTTCCAGAGGAATCATCATGATAAAGCAATGTGGGAGTTTAATGCTGAGGCTGATAGGTTAAGGGGATTATCTATTCAGAATGAGAGCAAGTTCAATCTTAGTCAACAGATAGATCATCCTGGACCACCTAAGGGTACAAGTCTACACTCTGTATCAACAGCTGATGCTGCAAATTCCTTTTCGATGTTGAACAAGGAAGCTCGTGGTGGAATTGAAAGTAAAGAGGAGGAACTGGGGCAGCTCAGTAAGGGGAAGAAGGAAGGTAATGGAAACTCTGGTCCTGGTGTTGACGAGGTTGACGATTTTGGAGAAGATATTGTCGAGTCTTTATTGCTTGAAGTTGATACCGACGATAAGGACGCCAAAGATGGGAAGAAGAATAGCAAGACTTCTCGTGACAAGGTATGTTTTCAGTTTTCATATACTACTAATGACATGTTGGGAACATTAGTGGTGGTGTTTAGCTCGTGTAATCTGTTCTGGAACTAGAAAGGACGCTTTTTTTGGTTGGGAAGATTATTGAAATTGGGTTTTTGTTATCAGGAATCGAGAGTGGACAATCGGGGTCGGTGGCTGCTTTCCCAAAGGTTAAGAGAGAGGAAAATGTATATGGCATGTCGAAATGACATCCACAGGCATGATGCTCCTTTCATTGCAGTGTACAAGTCCCTGATTCCTGCAGAAGAGGAGCTGGAAAAGCAGAGACAACTAATGGCGCAGCTAGAGAATCTGGTTGCCAAAGAATGGCCTCATGCAAAGTTGTATCTTTACGGGTCATGTGCTAACTCTTTTGGTTTTCCAAAGAGCGACATTGATGTTTGCCTTGCAATCGATGATGATGATATCAACAAATCTGACATGTTGTTAAAGCTGGCGGATATTTTGGAATCAGATAATCTCCAGAATGTGCAGGTAAAGTAAATGCTTTTACTTATGTAAAAAATGCACCTTTTTGGCTGTGAATCTGGTGCTTATATTTCTGAAACGTGTTTTTGTGTAGGCACTAACAAGAGCTAGGGTTCCAATAGTAAAACTTATGGATCCGGTTACTGGGATATCTTGTGATATCTGCATAAACAATGTGTTGGCTGTTGTAAACACAAAGCTCCTGCGAGATTATTCACGGATAGATGTGCGTTTAAGGCAGTTGGCATTCACTGTGAAACATTGGGCAAAGTCGAGAAGGGTTAATGAGACTTATCAAGGAACACTTTCCAGCTACGCGTAAGTTTTCCACCATACATTTGAATGAAGTTGTTTCGATTACACACAAAACACACTTGCAGGTGATAAGTTTCAGTTACTCATAAATGTTAACTTTTGCAGGTACGTTCTGATGTGTATCCATTTCTTGCAGCTGCGTAGGCCGCCAATTCTTCCTTGCTTACAGGTGTGTATATAACAATACCCTCTTCATGTTATGTAATGTAGTGAAATGATTTGTCTTCTTTTTATTTGAACTATTAAATTGCTTGGTGCAGGAAATGAAGCCTACATACTCAGTTCGGGTAGATAATATCCGGTGTTCATACTTTGATGATGTTGATAGACTGGAGAACTTTGGATCAAGTAACAGGGAGACCATAGCTGAGCTGGTCTGGGGATTCTTCAACTACTGGGCTTATGCTCACGACTATGCGAATACTGTTGTGTCAGTCCGCACCGGATCCATACTTGGGTAAACTTAAAAAAAAAAACTCATATATACTTTGCTTTAACATATGTGATGCAACAATCTCAGATGAAATGAATCTATGTGATGCAGGAAGCGAGAGAAGGACTGGACGAGAAGGGTGGGGAACGATAGGCATTTGATATGCATAGAGGATCCGTTTGAGACGAGCCATGATCTGGGCAGGGTCGTGGACAAGTTCAGTATCAGAGTGTTGAGAGAAGAGTTCGAACGAGCTGCAGAGATTATGCATCAAGATCGTAACCCATGTGCCAAGCTTTTCGAACCATATCTTCCTGAAGATAATAATAATGGACATGGCCACAACTAAAACCTTTAAAAACAATCGTCTGGCTTGTATGTATATAATATTTTATGGGTTAGAAAGATCAACAACTCTGTTTTTTGGTTTTATTGGTTTGATTTGGATTCTTGCTTGTGTGACCCAGTGACCCAGCTCCCCAAGAAAAAAAAAGGTCTTTTTTGATTTTGAAGATTGTTTATATGATGGTGATGGATGGGTGGATTATAAAACTTGTCCTTGTGTGATCAGAACAAAAGAATGAAGTGACTTTGATAAACTTTACGATGACGACGACCTCTATCACCCAGGTTCTGCCACGTGTCTTGTTCGTCAAACGTCACGCCGCCATGGGAGTGTTGGGAGATAGTTTCGTCGCCTCAACCAAGTTCGAGGTTCTGAAAGCCTTCGAGTCTCCGCTTCCTCTTCCTGAGTTCTTGGCCGATCAATCTCACCCCGTCTCCGCTATTATAGCTCCTGTAGCTGTTCCCGTCACAGCCGATCTGATTCGTCTCCTCCCGAATCTTCGCTTGGTTGTTACTACCAGCACCGGCGTTGACCACGTTGACCTAGTTGAGTGTCGTCGTCGAGGCATCTCCGTCGCCAACGCTGGCTCAAGTTACTCGGAAGATGTCGCAGATACTGCCGTCGGTTTACTCATTGACGTTTTCCGGCGCATCTCCGCTGCTAATCGGTTCGTTAAGCAACGGTTGTGGCCACTCAAAGGGGACTATCCCCTCGGTTCCAAGGTTTTGATTAGTTTGTTAATTAGTTTGTTAATCTCTAATTGATTAGTTTGTTAATCTCTCTAATTTAACTTTGTAGTTGGGGAGAAAGCGAATCGGAATAGTGGGACTTGGAAGCATTGGTTCGATGGTAGCTACAAGGCTCGAGGCCTTTGGTTGCCAAATTTCATATAGTTCAAGAAACAGAAAACCATCTTTTCCGTATCATTATTACGTGGACGTACATGAGATGGCAGCTAACAGTGATGCACTCGTAATCTGCTGTGAACTGAATGATAAGACATTGCATTTGATCAATAGAGATGTATTTGCTGCTCTGGGGAAGCAAGGAGTGATCGTTAATGTCGCTCGTGGGGGTATAATCGATGAGGGTGAGATGGTGAGATGCTTGAGAGAAGGTGAGATTGGTGGTGCTGGTTTGGATGTTTTTGAAGATGAGCCTAATGTGCCTAAGGAGCTTTTTGAGTTGGATAATGTTGTTTTGTCTCCACACTGTGCTTATACGTCTCTGGAAGGTCTTGAACAACTTGGGAAAGTTTTGGTCGGGAATATTGAAGCTTTCTTCTCTAATAAACCTCTTTTAACTCCTGTTCTTTGATGGGGGTCATTTGTCGTCAAGGTTTTAAAAGCTGGGAAAGTTTGAGTCTCTCGATGTTTGGGTCGATCGATTTTG
>NC_025689.1:1240745-1259423 GCF_000633955.1 Camelina sativa | reverse complement strand
TGATAAGACATTGCATTTGATCAATAGAGATGTATTTGCTGCTCTGGGGAAGCAAGGAGTGATCGTTAATGTCGCTCGTGGGGGTATAATCGATGAGGGTGAGATGGTGAGATGCTTGAGAGAAGGTGAGATTGGTGGTGCTGGTTTGGATGTTTTTGAAGATGAGCCTAATGTGCCTAAGGAGCTTTTTGAGTTGGATAATGTTGTTTTGTCTCCACACTGTGCTTATACGTCTCTGGAAGGTCTTGAACAACTTGGGAAAGTTTTGGTCGGGAATATTGAAGCTTTCTTCTCTAATAAACCTCTTTTAACTCCTGTTCTTTGATGGGGGTCATTTGTCGTCAAGGTTTTAAAAGCTGGGAAAGTTTGAGTCTCTCGATGTTTGGGTCGATCGATTTTGCTTTTTCAAGACTGACTTTTAAGTTTCAACTAGCATTTTTGGCTTTTCTATTGGCAATTTTAGCTTTTGTTTTTAGCAACTTGTATGGATCTTTTGCTTTTTTTTTTCAAGACTTTTAGACTTGGCGCATCTGATTTACGAGAGAGTTTTGGTTTCACGCATTTGTTTTGTTTGCTTCTCAGGAGGTTTGCGCCTAAGACTTTGTATTTTTTTTTGCTTCTCAAGACGTTTTGTGTTTTTAGTATCTTGACGTTCTTTTGAGTGTTTTCGACTAACGTTGCTTTTCTCATGTAAGGTTTTTTAATCGTATTTCATGTCTCGAGCGATGAAATACTTTGTATTTTTTTTGCTTCTCAAGACTTTTTGTGTTTTTAGTATCTTGACGTTCTTTTGAGTGTTTTCGACTAACGTTGCTTTTCTCATGTAAGGCTTTTTAATCGTATTTCATGTCTCGAGCGATGAAATACTTTTAGTGTTTCGAGCGATGTAGGCCTTTTTTTATTTCATGTCTTTAGACTTTTAGACTCGCATCTGATTTACGAGATTTTGTTTCAAGTTTCAAGCATTTGTTTTGTTTGCTTCAGGCCAAGACTTTGCGTTTTAGTATTTTGACGTTGCTTTATTTTTTGCTATTGTTCTTTTGAGTGTTTTCGACTAACGTTTCTTTTCTCATCTGTTTGATTTCGGCAGTTTTAATCGTATTTCCAGTGTGACTAGCGATCGTTCGGACATATGCTTTTTTTTTCTATGTCAGTATACTTTGCGTGTCAGCACAACCGTTTTGGGTGTTTCGACTATGTTCAGACTTTTTTCTTTCATGTATTGCATCGTTTGGGTGTTTTCGACTATTTAGTGTTTCGGCGTACTTTAAACGCTTTTAGACTTTGCGATTTGGATGTTTGTTTTTTTGTAGCTTTTGTATGTCTAGCGTTTGTTCTTTTGGCTAAGAGGTTCGCGTTGGTCATTCGCACTACGCTCATTTGACTTACTTACGTTTTACGCTCACGCTCCCATACACGCACATGTGCCAGCACACTCTATTTACGCCTTTCATCTTTACCATTCGAATCCTATCCATCTATGCCAGCACACTCTAACATTCATCTATGTCATTTACACTCTAACATTATTCATCTATACCATTCACACCCTAACATTGATCTATACCATTCACACACCTTAACAACATTCATCTATACCATTCACACCCTAACATTCATCTATATCATTCACACACCTTAACATTCATCTATACCATTCACACCCTAACATTCATCATCATCTATATCATTCACACCCTAACATTCCATCTATACCATTCACACCTTAATAACATTCATCTATCATTCACACACCTTAACATTCATCTATATCATTCACACCCTAACATTCACACCCTAACATTCATATCTATATCATTCACACCCTATACATTCATCTATGCCTAACATTCATCTATATACACATTGCATCTTTATCAGGAAAGAAAGAGAAAAAGAAAATACAAATTTTGTTACATGAACACTCTCTAGTCAACTTCCAACCAAGTCTGGCAAAGCTTGATGGGAAAACGCCAAACAGTCCCCCAAGGCATTGTTCTCCGTCTTCAACCCTCTGCAAAATTAATTAACCAAAATCAATCTTCATTTCAATCGTTTTTTTTCTTTTTCAAACATGCATATTTTACATGAAATCGAAAGCATTTTAAAAGTCAACATATCCTTTCTTTGATAACCTCATTCTACGTTTCTTAGACAGACAGAACATAAATACATATATCTAACTAAAGTTTCAGTTTATGAGACAGATCATATGGCTAAACTTCACTTTATTGTCCACATCGTTCAAGTTAAAAAGCCAGCAATATATATACATACAAAATGGAATTAAAAGAGAGCCTTCAAATTTTACGTTCAATTGCATACATACAAGATGAAGAACAGGTAAACAACCTAACATTTAATGGTAAAAAAGCTAGAGGAAATAGATCAGAGTATTTTTTACCTTGTAAGAAGATGACGCTTTATGTTTGTTTCTCTCGGCTGATGAGAAATATAGAGATAGTTTGAGTGAGGACTCCAGGTGGAAGAACAGAAACTAAAGAAATAAAAACAGATTGTAGTACTAAAGAGATAAAAACAGATAGATAGTTTGAGTGAGGACTCCAGGTGGAAGAACAGAACTAAAGAGATAAAAACAGATTGTAGTTCTCGACATTTGTAAAAATATGAAACCAAGTAAGAAGAGGATTCAGATTTCTGACCCAAGAATGGTGTATTTATAGAGAGTCACTATCTGAGGTTTTGTAATAAAAAAGTATTAGATTCAAACGGTAAAAAATGTTACCGTTTCACAACGTTCATATTTCTCTGCTCTGATGTCAAATCAAACGGAACGTTGGAACAATACGGGGAAGCGTAAACGCACTTCGAAGTCTATTTCATTCATTTTTATTTTGCTATTATTAAACTTTTGTATAATCCAAGTCTAACGTTCGTTATTCCTAAGAATGTTTTAAATAACTCTATTTTAAATGCATCCAGGATTTATTGCTTTATCATAGCAAAGATTTATCGCTTTATACTCTTTTCTATACTCTAGTCTCTAGGTCTGGTGATTAGTGTTTGTCTAAATACCACTTCTTCTTTTTTACTTCTCAGATGTTTATACGAGTATTACTAATAAAAATGTAAAATTCGGTTGAAATCCAAACATTTTTTTGTATATAAACCAGCTGATTTTGTCCATCTTTCTTTTTTTTTTTGGTTCTTTAGGACAAGAAAAATCATTAACAAAAAAGATAGCATATTATACTAAATCATTAGACAGCACAGACCAGATCCAAAAATACAAAACATATCTAAACGAAGTTTGAAATGGTACAAACATGAATGTGTTCTTCCCTCTTAACTCCCACTTAACGAGAAACAGAATCCTCCTAGTAAATTGCCACATCCAGATAATCTCCAATCTGCAGATAGATTGATCCACAGCAGTGTTATTCTTGGGCACATATAATTTGAAAATCAATTATATCACTATCTCTCATCCAAATATGATCTGTGTATTTAAACATACCTCAAACCTAAGTTCGGAAAGCGTTTTACTGTCATCTGGTTGTTTACGGTTTGGATAAGACATTGTCTGCCCAACCTGTGTATCCAAATTAACAAAAACAACCACAAGATCAGTCTCTTCTCATGCGTTCTATATATGTAAACATCACAGAGAACAAGTAGAGCCATAACGATTGAATCTGAAAGCACCCATTCAATCAACTTAATGCATTCTGTAGTAACTATAGTGATGTGGTCTTTCATCTCAAGTTTCAAAACTCAATAAGCATGAGAAGATGGAGTCGTCAATGCAAATAATCTTAACATGCTTAGTATACCAAAACACATGTTCAAGATATTATAAAAACATTCTTGATAAAAGTTCTGAATGATCAGATTAGTAGCTAAAATGCGAAGACTAAGAGGTGTGGCAGGAAAAACACAGAAACTCTAGAATGCATCAAAGATCATATGTGTGTGTGTGTGAATATGGTTACACCCTATCTGATCAAGACTGTGAAAGAAAAAAAGTAATCTAACCTCTTTGACAATAAAGCGACCATGCGAGTCAGGATAAACAAACGCAAAAGACAATCTTGCATTCCTTCTCCTAGCTGCTACAGATACTTCTTTCACCTGCAATGAAGTTTTTACTTTTATGAGAAACATCATCCCAACCAAAAAATACATCTTTAACCAAGCACTGATATTACTGTTCTCTTGAGAACCCAATCTAAATCTTAAAGGTACAAGACGACATATATATAGATAGATAGACATACCAAATCAGTTAACTCACGAAGAGTGGCATCTTTCCAAGTGTAGATTTGAACTTCATCCTTTGGTTCTTTGCCTCTCACAGCATAATCTTCCTGAGTATGATGACCACCACTCTGCAAATCAAACTCCCAATTAATTGCACTCTTAAAATTCAGAATCGAACATTATTAGCTAATTTCTCGAGTGATTAAGTTTGCAAATTATGTCATTAGAGCAATCGTAAGAATCGCGAAACGAACCTTGGTGAAAACACGAAGAAGCAGGGGACATGTCTGCGATTCAAAGGTTAAAAGATTAAGAAATCAGTAACTGCAGATTACAAAATAAAACCCTAATAAGAAACCCTAGAAGATATTTGTGTCAACGATTCGCGAATTTGAAATCGAAGACAAACCTTTTCACGATCGACAGGTTCAGGTTTAGGGCGAGGAGGTTGGTTAACGCCTCTCGGAGGTGGCGGCAATGGTCTCCCTCCACCTTGTCTTCTCGCTGTTTCAGCCATCTCTCTCTTTCTCTCTTTCTCGAAGAATCTGAACGACGAAGAAGAAGAAGAGGTTTACTAATGAAATTGCACAGAGATTAATCGGACTGCTTTAGGCCCACATCTATTTTACCCTAATGGGCCTTTTTGTATAAACGTTTGGGCCTGACTCTTTTAAATATTACGTCGTCAATGGCCCTTTTACATTATTCAAAATGATTATAAAGGGTAATTAGAAAAAGAAAGGAGAGAAAGTAAAGCAATTAATCTCATTCAATGCATAAATGTGACTTCAACTAGGATCCCACTAAAAAAGACCACATGCTGTTCTTTGCCTATTCCTTTTGTATCATTCTTGTTATAGTAAAATGGTAAAAGAAATTGATAAGAAGAGAAAGAAAAAATTTATGTATATATATGAAAAAGAACAAAATGGGGGTCATTGAATGTTTTGATGTGTCAAGAGGGTTTTAACATTTATTTTCAGACGATAAGGTGCAATGACCCTACACCTCACATGAAGCTGCAGTGCCCATTTCCAAAAAGAGTGTAATTTGAACAAAGAAAAATTGGTGAGGAAATTTAAGAAAAATAGATGATAAAAGGGAAAGATTACTATAAAGTGCAAAGTATGAAATTATGAAGACTACCCGATTCTTCTTTGTTTAGCTTTCCGTATTTGGCATGCCCCTAACCACCACCACTTGCTTCGCATCTTTGTAGATTAACAAATTAATATACAGTCACTGTGAAGTGTGAACTACTGATACACATTTTTTTACGTGGCTTGTTTTTATATAAAAGGGAAAAATACTAAATAGTGTAGTACTATGATTTTTGTCCACCATGTTCTATGAAACTCGTCCAAACATAAAAGGGTTTTATGTCATCAACTCTTACGACTTTTTCTTCTTTTATATTTCTTCGATTGGACACAACGAGAACGGTTTGGTCAGTGTCCGATCTACTTATTGATTTTTCTTTTCTTTGCTTGTATTTAGTCTGCTATTTTTTTTACGGCTCCACACTACTAGAGATTACAATTCCTTTAATTGGTTGATTTATGCTTAGTATATATATGTATCATCAATTTATGTGTTTGCTTAAGAGAGATTTACCATTTTTTGTAATTAATTTATTAGATTTTAATTATGAACCTCGGACCAAAAAAAAACGATACTAATATGGTAGCTAATATGTAAGAATGTGGAGGTGATGAGGTTTGATATTTTTTTTGTAAGACCACAAAGACACTGACACGCCTACTGATTGATAAAAAACGTAAGGGCTACAATACAAAAGAGAGGATGCTTTAACATATGTATGATTCATGCATGTGATCATGATCTGATAATTCATTCCATTGAGCTTCTATGTCTCATTAGCC
Source organism: Camelina sativa (assembly GCF_000633955.1). Taxonomy (NCBI): domain Eukaryota; kingdom Viridiplantae; phylum Streptophyta; class Magnoliopsida; order Brassicales; family Brassicaceae; genus Camelina; species Camelina sativa. The sequence continues at coordinate 1,253,319 of NC_025689.1, read as the reverse complement.
GAAAATTAACTTGACGTTATTAACTGAACTGGCGAAAAAACTAGTTGAGGTGTCAAGTGTCCATTCTCTAACTTACAAAGTTTAAAGTCTAATAATTACCGATGATTAACGTTGAAGAACAGAATATCGCAAGTGAAAACAACATTAATAACTTCATTAAAAAATACTCTTTTCTGATATTATTAGTAAGAACAATATGAAAAGACTGGATACATTTCTATATACATAGTTAGACAAGAAAAATATTTAAAATTTTCAAGGGTAAACCACGCTGGTTTTGGTTTTATTTAAGGACAATTTTACCTAACATCTTACTAGTACTGTATTAATTTAGACCAGCTCTGCGAGAGAACAATTCAAAAACAATGATGAATTTTCTTCCACTTCTTTGAACAATTCAAAAACAATGTAACCGTTTTTTTTACAGCTCATTAGAAAAACCAACTTTGTCTGGAATATAGTGATCTCATTTTAAACAAAAAAGACAACAATTATAACAATAACAAAATACAATAAGAGCCATAACATTTGGAAAACAAAATGAATTTTACTTTGAATTTTGAAAATCGAGCTCTAGGAAAAAGCATTTCTGATGGTCCGACTGTTACAAGTTGATTTCCATTCTTGGGAATCTAGCTATAACGATGAAGACAGAGTTATCATTTTGTTCCATCAAATATTGACCCCATTTTTTTTTTCTCTAACAAAAAAATATCTCATTTGTTGATATCACACTTTAAGACGGCTAATAATTAATTTAAAAGGATATATTTTAATTATTCACCATATTAACCTTTTGTCCAAAAACAAAAATCACCACATATTAATTAACCTAACAATAGCAATATAAAAGAGTTTGTAGAAACACATTATCGTGTACGACATTAATATTCCGTTGATTATTATATACTTTTAAAAGTTACCAATTCTTGAGAAGAAGAAGAAGAAGAAATCAAAATCAAGAAAAGGAGAGAGAAAGATGGGAAGAGGAAGAGTGGAAATGAAGAGGATAGAGAACACGATCAATAGACAAGTGACCTTCTCAAAAAGAAGAAACGGTTTGATGAAGAAAGCTTATGAGCTTTCTGTTCTCTGTGATGCCGAAGTTGCTCTCATCATCTTCTCAAGCCGTGGAAAGCTCTACGAGTTTGGTAGTGTTGGGTATATTAACTATATCTTTGCTCTTTCTATTCATTTAGTAAAGTTAGGTTTTTTTTTTTAAATGAAAATCGATTAAAGTGACTTCTATTATTATTAGTTATATCGTACGATTCAAGAGTCGATTCATGTTTTTGACTCGTGGATATTTCTTTACGGCTGTGTCTTTTATCCTTTGGAAATTAGGGTTCATCGTTATATCATTTCTCTCTCTCTCGGATCCTTTATCATGGGTCCGTCCGTACGTTATAGTTTGTTGATTGAATGACTTTGATTCTTTAATTAATCTTAAAGATGTCAGATAGCAAATGGGTTTTTTTTTTTTTTTTCTTTCTAAAAAACCTACCTAGGTTTCCCTTTTATACCAGTGTGTAAGATCTATAGCTAGAGCTCTTGTCCTACAACGAATCTTTATCAAGAACAATGATCTTTATTTTTTTTTATATAATGAATTTTGTAGAATTCCAAGAACGATCCAACGGTATAATCGTTGTTACAACTGCTCTTTGGGAAATAATAAGCCTGAAGAGACTATACAGGCAAGTGTGTGTGAATAATTTGTGTATATGTAGTACTTTGCTTTTTTCAATAAATGTGTTCTGATAATGATTCTATCACTCTTCGCCAAATTCTCTCGTTTACTATATATATGCATTTCATTATATAATCGATTAATCTATATGGCCGGTGCAGAGTTGGAGTCAGGAGATGACGAAGCTTAAATCCAAATACGAATCTCTTGTGCGCACTAATAGGTTTAGTAGTCATAGTTTTCTAGTCCCTTGAAATCAAATCGTTATTATCTATCATCATCTTCCGTTATGTATGTAATATAGTTGCAAATCTTAATAATATAATTATATGTGTGTGTGTGTTGATTGCTAATTATAAAGGAATTTGCTTGGAGAAGATCTTGGAGAAATGGGTGTGAAGGAACTGCAAGCGCTTGAGAGGCAGCTGGAAGCCGCTCTTACCGCTACTCGTCAGCGCAAGGTCGCATGATCTAGACTGGTTCTTGTTTCATTTCGAATCATATATATATATGTTTATTAAAGAAAAGATCATGTGTTATCTAACCATTCAACTAACATGAATGCAGACACAAGTTATGATGGAAGAAATGGAAGATCTAAGGAAAAAGGCAAGCTATAAATATAAATGTTCCATACCAAATTGATAAACATATTTGCATATCAATTGATATATTTTTGAAATGGTAGGAGAGGCAACTAGGAGACATAAACAAACAACTCAAGATTAAGGTTTGATTCTAGATCACCAAATACTAATTAATTTATGCAACGTAACTATATGTATATCCTTTTTGTATAATTGTGATTTGGTTTTTATAATAGTTTGAGAGCGAAGGCCATGCTTTCAAAACGTTTCAAGACTTATGGGCAAACTCGGCTGCATCGGTGGGTGGTGTTACAAACAATTCCGAATTTCCGGTTGTGTCTTCTCATCCAAATTCAGTGGATTGCAACACCGAACCCTTTTTACAAATAGGGTATAACAATTTGATCAGTTTTTTTTTTGGAAGTTAAATGGAATAGAAATTATATTTGGTCATAATTAAGACTAGTTTTTGGTATATATGGATTAGGTTTCAACAACATTACTACGTGCCAGGTGAAGGGTCTTCGGTAACAAAGAGCAATGTGCCAGGTGAGACCAGTTTCGTCCAAGGTTGGGTTCTTTGACTCTTAGTTGACTAGACCATGCTGCCAACTCACCACAGTCAGACCAATTTCAGCTCTGCGCAGTCGTTTTTTTTTCCAGTTATATTTTCGTAAAATAAAAACTCTAGATGGTTTCATTTAATTTCCCAGCTCGTTTGAATCTATTTGCATGTATGGTTTTTTTTTTTTTTTTTTTAATTTATCCTCTTATTCCCTCGATCAAAAACTTTCCTAATGTAACTGAACATTAATAACTTTCAGCATCTATATATATATATATATATATATTACAAATGATAACGTATAAATATTTGTTTTCAACAGATAAACAAAATTACGTTAATTAACGTAAATAATTTTACTTCCGAAAGGAAAACAATTAGCGTTTTTTTGTTCTTTTTAGTTGACCAAAAAATAAAATTAACTGATGGACAATCTAAAGTTGTAAAAAAAAAACGAACGAATAAGAAAATGTAACGTAGCCTCCTTGGTAAAGGCGCAATGATGTTATAGTAGGATCCACATTTGCTGTTACTTTGATTTGACTTTCAGAAAGAGCTCTTCTTGTTTTGGCAAAACCTTAACAGTGTTTTACTACTGTGTTCCAAAAAAAGTCTTCGTGTTTAGTCTTTTGTTAATTTGTTTGGTTTATTACCAAATCTTAAAAGCTTTTTAATAATCCCCAATTTTTTACTACCGTTTAAATGGGCTGTTATCACAAAGCAGGCCTTTTTTAAAGTGGGCCCTTACAGAAATTAATTAATGGGCCCTTATATATATTAAAGGCACATGCTATATATATCTAATCTATTGCCTAAACGATAATTATTGAAATCGTTTTTTCTGTTTTTTTTTTTTTTGATAGGCTAGAAAAACCTACTAGAAATTTCGGGTTTGCACACAAATCTTCTCAGTCACTGGAAACTGATGTTGCGAAATTACAAATCATATATACCAGTACTACTGCTTAGATGATAAACTCAATATATAGTAGGGGGTGATGACTAGCTATGCTAGCTTTAATACTTGGGAAATGCTTTGAAACCAATACGCAAGTTATGTAATATGTAGTTTGATTTGGCCAATAAATAATCGTTTTTGATATTTATTTGTCACATATTCAACTGATTTAGGTCGTATACTTTATAATTTTGTCTTAGATGAATGGCTAGTCTTTGTTGGATACAATCCAAGTCCCACATCTGAAGTTTGAAAGAACTATCATTAATATATAAAGGGTTATGGTCAATCTACTAATTGTCAATTGGTTTTTAGTTAGAAGCCAAGATAAACCCAAGTTTAACATGGTATCTGAGCCGAAGGTTAAAATTTTGGTGGACCTAGAAAAGTGGATACGAGCATGCCTCTTATTAACCCGAGTAATGGAAACCTAAGAAGGGGTTTATTATCTGTCCAAGTGGGCCTTGATTAGAATCTCACACCATCTTAAAAAAGGAAGAAGCTAAAAACTGTACTTTTCTCGTTGTGAATTATCATTAGGTTTTTTTTGTTCTTTTTTTGCTTTTGACTTTTACCGGTTTGAGATATTCTAGTCTCGACTTGAGAGCTCTCTAGATTCGGTCAGTGTCAATCTGTTGTGGAACACCTTGACTTGAGTACTTATATATATTTGAACAAGTTGTGTATTTCACCACGTTTCATAACTTGCAACCAGTAAGGTGTATATATTATAGAATATTCCTGATGATTCCGAAGGCTAAGTTGATACATATAAAACATACATAACCAAAATTAGATTCTTGATCGAGAGGCAAGTGTAATTAAAAAACATGTATAGATACATAACACAAGCAGTTCAGTTTTGGCAGAACATCATTAGAGAGAAGAGACTTGAGAGAGAGTGAGAGAGAAATAAGACAACAAGCGAAGCAGCTTTAGAGTTTTGTTACTTGTCCTTATACACTCTCAGTAGTACTGCTAAACCTGTTTTTACTTACCTTTGTTGTAGAGTGGATCGATCACTTTCTTGAAGAGCAAGGTAACCCAATGAACAATTGCGTCTCTACTTCAGAACTTGGGCTGCTCTCTTCATCACCTCTTCCACTTTCTTGATTCTTATTCGACCAAACTTCATTCTCATGAGATCCCCACTGCAATCAAAATTATTATTACACACAAAATTAATAGATGCAAACAAGATAGAACAATGCATAGACCGAAAAGGTCATGGTGATTGAAAGATGACCAATAAGAACTAGTAAGGACTCTCCTAGGCTAATAACCCTAAAAAGAAGTTCTTTTTTAAAAAAGAAACACATTTGCAACCCTAACATGAGAAGACTCATACGAATATATTATACCTTTTGAGAGAGCTTCTCGTTTTCTGCAGCTAGAGCTTTCTCCTGCAAAAGTTTTTTTTTATTCCAGTTGTTAAAGCAAGCACAACAGTTTAATTTTTAGTTGGAATATTCCACCATTTGCATATATACATATACATATCTATACGCCCATAAAAACCACTTTACCTTTTGCTTGAGCAGCTCAATTTGTTCCTTAAACACTTGAGTCTAATACAGATGATAAGTAAGTTAGAATCATAAGTGGTTATATATAAGGTAATTCGAAAAATAATATGTGGAGATAGATATATAATAACATACCTTTCTTGCTCGAATACATTTGACACTTTTCTCAAGCTGTTGCTCAATCTGTTGCAGCTCCTCGATTGAGCATGATCCTATGCCTTCTCCCAAGAGTTTACTGATAACAAAAAAATAACACTTACATGGTCAAACTCTTAATCCATGATATATACAAATATGTGTAATGTGTTAGTATGTATATATCACAAACCGTTTAGAAGCTTCGAGTTGTTCAATTTTCTTCATCATGTTTGCTGCTTCATATTTCAAATGCTGTTGATTATATCACAAAAATGTTATTGCATGTAATATATCATAATAAAATATGTGACTTGATCCTGTGACCTTGAGATCATGTACATATTGTGTCACATTTGATAGTATATTAAAAATATTAGCAAGAGTTGATAGGCAAGATTATAATTAAAGAGTTAACCTGCATATTTTCTTCAGAAACCGGTTTGCTGCTGACTCGATCCTTAGTATGCCTCAGATAACGTTCTATGGTATCTTGCATACTACAGCATCAGAGATTAAAATAGTACAATGTAAGAAAGCAACCTTCTCAAAACATGTTAAAAAAAAAAACAAAAAACAAAAAATCTTAATCGAAGTAATTACACAGGACTTAAAGACATAACTGTGGAAGTCATAAATTGATTAGTCTTGTACTTTTTTGGTTGTTTTTTTATTCCCCCAATTTTAGAAAACCAAAAAAACATGTGACCTCTTCTTATTAACTTTATATTTAGTAGGTTCGAGAGAAAGAAGTACTTTCCCAAATGGACAAATTGTCTGAACATCTGATCAAAAGCTGGCTTTTTCCATTTACAGAAGTAATGATTCATCAAAAGCAAGTTTGGTTTCCCTTCTACTAAACAGTACAAGATAAACTTCTTTCTCATGTTGAAAGATTCAACATTTTGGTTCTGGCTTGAGTTTCTATGTCAAAATCAAGCTACTTTAGGAAATAGGAATGAGCATGAAATAAAGCATGAATGATTTATGATTTATCTACAGGAATAAATGATGAAACTATTTCCTAACCGTCACTTAGAGAAACCAGTTATGCTTAAAGTAACCAGATTGTGAAACATAGATCTAAACCCAAGAAGAGAAATTAAATTTAAGACAATACTCAAGGAGTTGTATGTTCATGTGTGCAGCATGATGAAAATAGCTTTCCAGAGAGTTCTTTGGCACAATTTATTTATAACTTTTTATGATAACATCATAAAACTAAATGAGAAAGAGAGAGAGAAACATCATCTCAGACGATTAAACAAGATGATGTACTAGTGAAAAAAAACAAACAAATAAGAGAATGTACTTGATACTACTTTAATAATAGCCCTAATATTGTAGAAACCAAGAAACTCATTTAACACCCTCTCAACGTCAATTAGATGTGATTCCACAAACTGTTAACAAATCCATATATATATAAACAAGGAGATAAAAATAGAAAGATTAATAAAATAAATAAAAGAAGGGACGTTACTTGGAGCTGGCGAATTCATAAAGCTTTCCTTTGGGAGAGAAGATGATTAGAGAGACTTCAGCATCACAAAGCACTGAGAGCTCAAAGGCTTTCTTCAACAAACCATTCCTTCGTTTAGAGAAAGTCACTTGTCTGCTTGTTGCATTCTCTATTCGCTTCATCTGAGTTTTTCCCCTCACCATCTCTTATCACACTTCTTGTTTAGTAATTTCCCTTTCACATTTAATATAACAAAAAAAAAGATTAATTTCATTAAAAACAAATTGCAATAAACAGGAAATCAATGGTGCAACCACCTCAATGACAAGATTACTCATACACACACATATCATATATGTGAATCAAAAAAGAGTAGGTTAAAAAAGAAGAAGATGGAGGTGATCGAAATAGGACTTTTTGTTTTCTGGTGAGAGGAAGAGGGGGGACTGACGAAGTCAACGAGGGATGAAGATGATTTGAAGTACCCAAAAAGCAAAACAATCTAAAGTAGCACTAGTTTGATCTACAAGTCTTGTGACATGGATTGCTTCAAAAATAAAATGAAATTAAGATGGAAACTTTTCATTTATTTGGGTTTAATTTGAAAGATGCAACTTCTTTTCATGAGATTCAGGAGAAAGAAAACAAAACATCAAATCGAACAAAAAAAATGAAACCAAACCCATCTAAGGTTTTAGATCCATAAAGATAAAAATGGAAAGAGTCAAAAGCCAATAAAAGAAAGGACGAAGAGATCGATCTTACCGATTGGCTAAAAGGGTTTTATAAAAAACCTAACCAGGAAGGAACCTTGCTTGTTGGGGGATATCAAGAGAAGAGGTCCACGATTGTATATGGCCAGAGAGAGAGAGATATAGGAGACAAAATATAAAAAGCATTAATGGAGGGCGATGGAGAAGGGGAAGGAGGAAGAAGATGATCTCTCTAGCTCAAACTTGATTCTCTGCTAAAGGAAGGACCTTTTTATGGAAGTAGCAAAAGAAGTAGCTTTCCTCGTTTCATCTATTTGTGTGTGTAATAAAAGAAACAAACAAAAGACAAAAAATTATTAGAAAAAAAAAAAAACTCACAACACTCTCTCTGCTTTCTCCTTAAAAAAGATCCTCTTCTCGTTGTAGTTATGGTAATGGTGTTGTAGAATTATCATTTTCCTTTTTTATATATATTTTTATTTCTTTGCAGAAAGAATTAAAAAATATTAAAATAATAGAGAGAGAGAAAAGTAGGAGCAAAATAGAGTCATATGTGTCGCAAATATGATGGACGGTTGAAACCTCATCCTTTACTTATTTTGGAAAAAACCCTTAGAGCATGGGCATTGGTTAGGGACAATTTTTGGTCCCCCAAATTTAAAAGTATTATTTTAAAAGGTTCTTATTTTTAGTATGAACATTGGTGTCTATTTGTATTTGGTCCCCCAAATAAAATAATAATATTTTAAAAGTTACAAAAATTAACATTAACATTGTTATAACATAAGATTACCATCTAAACAAAGAGGAAACACAAGTGTGAGATTATTTTATAAAATACATACCAACTAAAATCCCAGCTGTGAGATGTAAAAGGCATAAATAAGAATCCATGATGGCTTGTTACCCGATCATTACTATAGAGACCTTTGCAGCACCCTTGCATAAATACAAGAAGAGTAATTCCAAAGTTAGCATCCAGTCTCTTCTAAAAAACAAATCAGATTAACAAAAAAGCAAGAATCTTACGGATTGTGTGTTACTGTGCTCCATTTGTCGGATCAACAAAAGAACCTGTAGGAACGAGACCTAAGTACAATAACAAGTTAAGGAATTCGCTAAAAAGTGTATCCATGTTATGATGGAATGGAAAAAGGTTAGAACATAGGATACAAAAGTGACCATCAATGTATAGTTCACAGCTTTGTTATAATAGACTTCAACGTTTACGGAGGTCGCATTCAGCGCCAAGGGAGAAAAACAATCTCCGTCATCATCTACTGCAGGACTTTACTATGAACTTTGATCTAAGGCCATTGATTCCTTGAGGCATTTCAAAAGCTAACTTTACTACAGTTTGGTGGTTTGAAAGGATAATCGGGAGGGAAGTGAATGGTAACGAGAAACACACCCCCTGAATACGGACTCTCTGCAGGACCCATTATTGTAGCTTGCCAATGAAACATGTCTTCAGCAACTGGACCTATAAATATCAATACAACTCAAGTTCTATTGATATTACTACATTACTCCTCTAACTCTGAGCAGTCTAATAATTAGCAACAGAGCACCTTTGTAATCTCTAGAACACTAAATATATGGCAGATTTGTGACCGCACATAATGGTTAATCACATAATGATCCAACAACAACAAGAAGAACTAATCAAGATAAAACTAGCTCTCTCTCTCTCTCTCTCTCTATGCGTTCCAATCAAACTAATCAAGATAGAACCAATCAATCAATCAATCAATCATCAACGATTTTAGTTACCTCATCTAATTAAGAAGAAGCGATTGCTCTTCAGTGAGACGTAGCTGGCTGTTCCTGGTGGTGATGAGATGATTTGGAAGGAACCGAAGCTTTGGGAACATCTGGTTGATATACTCTAAAGCTTACGAGTTTGAAGGAGAGAGAAAGATTGCAACACCAAACGGTGGGCGATGACTGCCGGCGACTGGGTTCAGATCGTGTGTGGCCACCGGACCCAAGACGAAGACGGAGACGGAGTCGAGATAGAAGAGAGAATTGGAGAACTTTCTCTCGACGACCAGCTTCCACGTGTCCAAGTACACGGACAAAAAACGTCCCCAAATAAGAACCGTTTTTTCGTAATTGGGCTTTTATGATTTAAATTTAAATCCAAATAAATCAGGGGACGGACCGAAACTACGGCGTTGCCCATGGTCTTATGAAAGACCAAAAATAGCATATTTTGATACATATGGACATATTTCCATACACATCTTTTTCCCCTCCATAAATATCTATCTATCTAGTTGTAGATGGAATTGGCTGTCAAAATTATTATTATTTTATATGATTTCTTTTTATCATTTTTGTTAATGTAATAAAAAAAATCTTTTGATTTAAATGTGGACACAAATACTCTCTCGTACCTATATGCCCCACTTGTTATCGTTACGAAAATGAGGATAACCAAAAGATCTAATTTAACTGGTAAATGAATATTTGATTTGTATATTGCTGGTCAAATATATGATAAACTGGATATGTTAGTGGAAAAGATTTATCTAGCACATTATTTTTTGTTAACTATATAATTTCAAGTCTCTTTAGTCGATAGTCTCTTTGTTATAATATTTAATCAGCTTTTAATATTACTTTTGGCGCACAAATCGTTAATTATACTTTCCAAATATATACTATCAAATTCCCAATTACTTAAATTACCACCAGTCAATATATATGGAGTTGAGTCGCCGTAGCGACGTGTCTAAAGAAGGCAAATTTTGGTCCCTCGGATTATAATTTTCTATACAGAATAAAGAAAACGTAACTTGGAAATCCAATAATAGTTCAGCTTATCGAACGTCTTGTCTATCCTAGTGCCTAGTGGCACCAAAAATAATCCTTTTTTGGAGATGAAATGGTTAATCGAGATATAATGATCTTTACCTATACAGGGAGGACCACGCAAACTACCTATATAGGGCATCCGCAATGGGGGAACACTTTAGGATATTCTTAGAGTAAAAATATTATGAAAATAATCTAAAATCACTAGTTAAGATTTTTTATTAAAAAGTTAATTATTGGGAGAACATATTTAAGATCATAAGATTTAATAGTATAATATTCTTAAAATATATTACATTTATAAAAACTGTAAAAATAACATTTAAATTGCAAACTTATAAAACTTGTACTAAAATTCAAAATATAATACCAAATTTTTATGAAACAAAAAATCATTAAAGATTAAAAAAAAAACAAACATATTACTTAATTAAAACAAACAAACATTTTATTTAATTAATACATAGTTTAAATCAAATCCTCTTTTAATTTGTGAAAAATTGTTTGCAAAAAATTGTATCCAATCACAACTTGCCACGTCAGCTTAGAACTGAGCCTAGATCAGTTCTACATCAAGAACTGGAAAACATGTTTTTATGCCACTATTCATTATATTTATAATTTTAATGGGCTAAGAACACACCAAGTGTTCCCGGATGGCCTTACTTGTTCTCATCCTCCTCTCTCTGGTGACTTTTTATATTAAATATCACCGACAGGTCTGAAAATATTTGTGGATACACCCATTTTTTGAGTGAATTGTTGTATCTATCTTTATTTTTTGTGTTCGTATAAGTTTACACATGTGTAACCCGGTTTGGTTATGTATCTCTTTCAAAACCTCTTCAGATTTATAGCAGCATAATCGTTTTCTTGTTTTCGTTTTTTTGTTAACATTATCGTTACTAGTAAATACGGACACTTCTAATTGGTCTAGATAAATCTAGAAACAATCGTATCTGTACTGACTGAACCACCTATTCATTATTTTTTGAAGGTTCATCCTAAAATTAAAAATGATTGTGTAAGCTAGTAATATGTCTCACCAAACGTGAGATAGATAGGACCGGGACTATATATGCTTCAATTTTTTTTCCTCGGCGTTTTCAGTTCTATTTTTTAACCACTACAAATATGTTAAATGGTTAGAAAAATAACCACCTTTTCACATGTCAAACAAAACAAATTAATTATGAGATATGTATTGTTTATAGTTTAGACAAAAAAATAGTCACAAGTTTCTTGGGTGCTATTAAAAACCATGTATGACATGCTTAATAATAATGAAACCTTGCATTTATAAGATGTATATATACTTCCAAAATGGTACTGATACGGATGTGAGTATAGATTTACCACTCGTGAGTTATCAATTCATGTCGTTGTAGAAAATCTTGGTATTAAATCAAATTTCAGAATGAACAATTAGTTGGTAAAATTACTAAAATTAGTTTGTAGAGATTGACGGACAAGAATTAGAGAAATATAGTAGTGAAGGGGGGAAAGAAAAAAAAGAGCGTACAATATTAGAAATACATCAACATCGTCCGTACAGTCACGTACAAAGGCTAGCCAATGATAATTCGAAAACACACCTCTTACTTTTTCTCATCAATCGAAAAATCCCAAGACAATAATAATATATTTATTGTTTTATTAATTCTATAAGATAAATCGTGCTCCACACTTTGGTCCTCTCATGGGACCCCAAAAAAAATATCGCATATATCTCCAAAATAATTAAAAGAAATTGACTACAAACAATATTTTAGCAACTATATGGACCTACTTTTCTTACCTCTTTTAACCTCTTTACTTCCTCTTTTAGGTTAAATCTGTTCTTTCGCTCCTTTGTTTTCATTTTCCTTATCTGTATATTCACTTCTTTTAGGTGTTTAGATTTTTTATGATATTAATAGAAGAAAATATATCATCAAAATAGTGTTGTAACTTGTAACCTACAAATTCGAAACAGTGTCACTTGTCTACACATATATAATGATAACGTATCGTTATAGTATCATTACTTCTAAGCCTTATCATTTTCTTATAGTGGATCGTTATTTTATCACTATTTTTGAATATACATGTTATTGATTTTTTTTTTTTTTTTTTTTT
>NC_025689.1:1226867-1240497 GCF_000633955.1 Camelina sativa | reverse complement strand
TTTTTTTTTGTTAATTATAAAATCACGTTTCTAATTTGTGAACGCACCTACGAAAAGGACAGATTCCTTTGTTGTCCATAAAACCTACTTCTTTTGTTTTCTACTGTTTTTTTTTTTATAACAAATTTGTGATTTTGTTGTTTGGTTTCTTAAGTTTGGTGGAGGTTTTGAAGCTCATTAAAAGTATGTGAAAGATGCCCTTAATTTGATTGATTTTCCATGCAATTTTCTGTGCACTATACTTTCACGCATCAGTAGTTTGGTCTCGTCCATTTTCCATTCCTCTCGATCTTTAATTTAATCAGTAGTATCCTAAAAGCGTTTTTCTCGTCTTCCATAAATTTGTTTCCATGCGATAAGGGTCATAAGGGTAGCTGAAAAATTCACTTTGAAACAGGCTTAGCCAATAAAAATGTATATACATAGTTAGTTACAAATATGCAGAAGAGGAACAAAAAAAAAACGTGTAAGCCATTTTTCTTAAAACATGAAGATGTAGTAATCATCATTGACGAAAACTATATTATTGACAATGGTTGAACAAAATGTAAAAATTCTTCAAAACAACTCTATAATAATCCCGGTACAGTGGTGTTTGTGAATCTTAAGCATGGTAGTTGATAATGATTTTTAAGTTATAACAGAATTATACTTGTATATATATATATAAATTTTTATCATAATTAAATGATGAATTATACTACTACTATCATAACTAAAAAGATGAAAGCTTTTTTATCCACCGAACGAAAACAAATTACGAGATAGACAAAAAAATCATTATTAGTTGGTTAACTTTCTTGTAGACGCGTGATTTGGGGGGAATTATATGTCAATAGCCTCTCTATACACATTTGCACATGTATTAATTAATAAGCATTTTTCTTTGGAATCCACTTACTGTATATCTCTATCTGTCTATTAATAATCAAGCCTCATTCATCAAAGCATATATATATATTTTATAAATATATACAAGTCCGTATAATATATGGTTTGTTTTATTATAGTACTATTTTAGTTTAAGTAAGTAAGTACATGATTAAGGAATTGTGATTAAAATTTAAAGTGTCGGATAAAGAGGGTTAAGGAAATGAAGTTAATTGGAGAGTGTGAAGGAGAGAGATTAGATATGGCCACTGGGGGGGAGAGAGTCGAGAGAGTTGGCACTTCCCACTTCCCAGTTGAGGTACCGACACATGTCGGGCACATGGGTCCTGTAATAAGAAGAGGAGATGAGAGATTCACGTCCTCTGTGCAGGGGACCACAGAGAGCGTGCTGTACACCGCCCTATGCTCTCTTCTCATCCAACGGTCTTTGTTTCATCTTCAGATTTTCTCGCTCGTGGGTTCCCTTTCCTTTTTTTATTTTATTTTATCTATAAACTATGCTTGCGTCAGCTTTCCCCCACCTGGGCTTTTTATTCTTTGCAACTACCCAAAAGAGTATATACTCCTAATTTAATTTGGATTTCTCAGATGTCAAAAAATCAAACTAGTAGTATATGATTCTTTTGTTTTTTTAACAAGAGTTTTGGGTAAAATAATTTAAAAAATAACACTGATACATTCGAAATTTGGATAATACAACATATGTGATAAGTAATGTAACCCCAAAATTGACAAAAAAAAAGAAAGAAAAAAAGAACAAATACAGCAAAGTTTGCTCAGAACTAGAGGAGCAAACGACGACACGCAGTTATAGAGTCCAAGGATGGATCCATGTTGGAGAGGGTATGTATAGGCCAAAAATCTTAGCATCCCCTTCTTCTTTTTACTAGCTGAAACGACTGACATACAAAGAAGACAACACAAAAAGGTATAATATACCACAAAGACAAAGTTTATATCATCGCACCGATCACAAATCTTCGCCACCATTTTTGTTTCTTTTGTGTTATGTTGGAGCAAAGTCAGGCACAAAGATTGCTATGAGAAGAGGGTTTCTTCTTAAGCAGGTCAACAAGTCATTTTGGCTGATTCTTTCATCTTGGTCGTCGTCTAGCAAATTGTACATTCCTTGAATCTGAAACATGAGATTAATTTCAAGTTACAAGATTTGGATTTTCATTCCGATAGATGGATCATGGATTAATAATCTATTTACACTTACCTCGGCCTTGTTTAAGTTTGGAATTGTGTTTTTGAGAGCATCTCCAAGCTGAGCCAAAATAGAGCAACTCATAAGAACCTAAATAGCAAATATGAGAAAGAGGTATGAAGAATTAAAGAGAACTGAATCTACTTCTTGAATTGTAATATAGCCATCTCCATCTCTATCGCAATGGGAAAAGACTAGTTCGCATGTTTGCTGAAAAAGCGGCTGGGTCAATACATGACCGGAGGCAAACAAGAACTGCAGACCAAATCAGCAGCAAGATGTATTAAGGATTATATACTGAGAATTTCTGCAAGAGTTTGTTATTTCTTGGCAAAGATATTGATTCATATAAAAATCCTCAACTTACCTGTTTGAAAGTGATTGATCCGACCTTTTCCACATCGATGAACTCAAATATCTACAACAGTATGCTTTGTATAAGTAACTTTTTCAAGGCATAAACAACTATAACCGGATGATCAAAGCATAATTCATATTGACACACAAAGAAGGCAATTCTTTTATTTATTATCTTAACTAACCCTTTTAGAAAGAGTGCAAGGCTTCAGTCTAAGACCCCAAAGAAAGTCATGTAGCCTAACACGTCCACTGCAAAATGGATAAAATTCTTGAGGCTGTAGTAAAATCTGATATTTCAAGCATTGGAACGCCAAAAGAGATAATAATATCACTTTTGTAATTACTTAGAAGAGTCATTACCTCGAGTCTGGATTCATGGAAACAAATGTATCCAAAAATCGCGTTGCCTCTAAGCTGCTTATATGGAATAGCTGGAAGGAACAAAGACAAAGCAACACAATAACTAAAAAGACGAGAATAGGGACATTCAATGAAATATATCCACAGGACACTATCAAAATAGTGAAGTTCGACATATTTATCTGCACATTTATGCACCCTACAAAACCTTAATGAAAGATATGGGTCTACTCGATGTAAATGAGAAGCAACAAACTTGTAAAGCTAGATGATAAACTTACCGACTCAACTTTTGCCATTTCAACCATGTAATTTGAGGGGTTCTCCTGCAACAACAGAACAAAAAATATGAAATAAATGGGAAGTTATTATCAAGTTTCCGTGAAATACATGACTTGTGGCGAAATATAGATAAGAGAAAACATGGAAAGCTATACAAGAGAGCAAAACAATTTATGAGCTGCACATACCAGCTTTAGCTCAGTTGCTTTGTTGAGTAGCATCAAGTCCGCATAAGAATGGGATGTTTGGACGACATTCAAAGATGCTGCAATTGCCTGACTGGTCTGTATTCATAAGAGAACACCATGAGGACTATTTTTCACCATAAAAGAAGCAATTAATCTAGGAAAAAATAATAATATCGACCAACACTCACCTTCTGCGAGAGACGCACAGCATTCTGTTTTTGCTTTTCACTGGGATAGATTACTGGAAGGTATTCCACCTGTTTAATTTCAAAATATGTTTATCCAATTAAGTGAAAGTCTAAAACCAGACTAATCTGACGGGGATATGCACATTGCCTACCTCCATGAAATTGTGAAACTGGGTGAACATTCTAAACATGAGCATCACCAAAGAAATATTTCCCCTGAAAGTCACATAAAAAGAAAAGTCAGTAAGGAGGCAGTCTATTTTATAGAGAAGGGTAAAGTGTGAAAAAAAAAACGAACGAGTCTCACCAGGATTGATCAAAATGTACATGGGGATAGCGGACAACTACAGGTTGAATAGGATAACCAGGGATGAAAGCGCCAAGTTGGAAGGAAATAAGAACTTTCCCATTAGTTGTGGTTCCTTCCGGGAATAAGAGCAGACGAGGAAATCTATCGCAGGAAGCTTTTCTCTGTATTTACATCCTTGAAAGCATATTCCGTATCAAATACAAAAAAACCATTTGAATCCTTTTCAACCACAAAACAGTTCACAATTCATGAAAATGGTGTAGTAGTATACACCAATCACTTCTTTAACAGAGTTACTCAATATTAAAAAATACAATAGACATCAATCAAAAACATGTCACAGAAACTCTATACCTTTATTTCATGCACGGCGTTCTTCCTTGATGTCTGTGAGAATCTATTCACATATATCACCTACAAAGTAACAGCATCTTAAAACAATATGTGCTGATATATACGCAAAGAAAACACTTTAAGATAAAAGTGGTAGCTGCCGCCTATACCTGCATTGCCCTGATAATAGTTCCAACAAATGGAAGTGAATCATGTGACTCGGATGCAACAATGGTCGGTGATAGTTCATAGAAGTAAAAGATTGGTTCAATATAAGAAACATGATTTGATACAACAATCGGAGCAATCTCCCTGCGTGCAGGTTTCCCTTTCCGTCTTATCCACTGATAACTGCAGAACCACAAGAAAGATCATCAAACAAACAATATAACACCTTTGAAAACCAAATTGACCATTCCTCAAACTCAAAGACACAATCTTTTTTTGATTCAATCAGCAAAACAGTAACTTTTTAAATCTACGACTAGAAAGACACAAACTTGGGGTGATCCGAGTTCAAAAGAACTGACCCAAAAGAGAAGAGGATACATCTGGTACAGATCCGAGTAATCCACATGATTCTACAACGCCAAAGAGGCATAGGGTTCTCTTTATCTTTCCAACCAGCAAGAGCAAGTTTGGTAGCCAAGTAACCAACAGCTAAGCTAGCACCAAAGAGAACAAGTCTAACCAAAGCAATCGGGAGACAAATCACGATCTTAATCGCTTCGTACAATCCGAAAACACCAGGAGTATTGTTACGGAATGGATCCACAGTGGTCGGACCAAGAACAGGAGGCTCTGTCTCGCTGAGAAACCCGTAAGGGTTATTACGATGGTCGAATTGAAAACCACGTGAAACAACACCAACGGCGGCGGGGAGATGATTAAGTCCTGAGTCGGTGGAGGAGGAGTCATCGTCGTCGTCAACGCCGATTGAGATAACAACCTCTGGTTGATGATGGATCAACGGAGAAGACAAATCAGGATCCGCCATTCTCGGTGTCGTCTGTGTAAGAAGAACACAGAGAGATGGTGGATAGAGAGAGAGAGAGCGGGAGAGATTGACACAGCCTTTTTGCTTTGTGGTCGAATGTTATTTGTTTTTTTCTTACTATCCTTTTTTTTTCTTTTTTTTTTTCATCTGTTAATAAAAAATAATAAGTATTATATCTCTGTAAATTAGTTTTTGAGCTTTGTTTATTCTGTTAGAATTAGTAGAGATTATTAACTTAACGAGAATGAACAACTGTTTATATAGCAGCTGTTGTTTAGCAAATAACAAGGGGGCACGAACGATTTAAGTTTTTTTTTCGTCAACGCGAACAGGTAATTTATACTAGTAGTATATAAAGGATTATGATTGCACATGGATACGGTATGGACTTGTTATAATAATAATAACTAAATCTCAAGTGGAATATTATACTATTATTTAATATAAATTTTTTGCTTAGACATTTGTATCCCATTCAAAAACATATATGTAAAGGATATTAATACCATATTCACCATTTTTCTTTTCTTTGTTTTATGAAAATGATAATATTCCTTTCAGATGGGAACGTGGATGTTTTTGATGTTGGTTTTGTGATCCAGAGTTTGTAAAAAAAGACAGTGTCCACCCCTTAATTGACATTTTCTTTTTGGTCGACATACCAAATATAATAACGCACAAGTCGAAATCATTGACTTGAACATGTTTGTGTCAAAAAGCCTTTTGGGTTATTTAAATTGGATACAAAAACATAAGGAGAAGAATTATAATGGTTATAATAATAACTAAATCTCAAATGGAATATTATATTATTTAATCTCAAATGGTAGAGAATTGTTTGATTTAACTAAAACGTTGAGTTGTTTCTTCGATTTCGAATCACAATGCAAATAAAATTCTAATATGAGTTTCACAGTGACATGTTTTTCTTCCACTTGTTAATCCTATGGAATTTAATCAAAATCTTACAAAATTATCAACAATTTTCCAGAAAATTTCCATAAAATCCATTTAAAATCATCATAATTCCTTTAAAATCCCACTAAATACAAATCTCACTAAATGACATAAAATTTCAAATTCAATACACCCCTTTAGTTTTATAGATTAAGAAAATTATATTTACACGTAAAAAATTGTTTGTTTGTATAGTGGAGGACAAGCGTTAGGCCGATGATAAACTCATTGCTTATGTGACAAGTGGTGATTTGGCTAGGCAAATCCATGCCTACGCCATCTCACCTATGGAATTTATGTAAATTTTTTTACTTATTTATAGTTTAATGTTATCTTAGGTCTCATTGAATTTTTATATAAATACTAAATACCTTAAAAGTCACTAAATAAGTAAGTATTATTAGCTTAATTTGTACTAAGCTTGTGCAAGGCACAATCTAAAGTCATGAACTGAAATTAATTCACATTGCATACAAATTGATAGTAATGTTATGCTAATAATATAGAGAGGTGTGTTCATCTTATTGATATTTTGATAGCGATTGCAAATGAAAATAATAAGTAAATGTTAAGTTGAATAGTGTTGGTAAGTTCACATTATGATACTCGTATTGACACCAGTAAGCTATTATTGATAAAATATTTTTTTTTTTTACAGTAAAATTTGTCTTGACAAAATTAAACTAATACTTGTGTCTTTAATTATATCATAATTAGCCTTTGGCCATAATCACATGTAAAGCTCTTAATATATTTCTAATTTGATGTTATCTCACGTCTAATTGATTTTTTCCTGGAGTTTTAACATTTTCTGATTGAGTATCATAATCTAAATAACAATTTCCTTTTTTCTGCTTTATTATAACTTTTTAAAAGAAAATAAATAATATTTTTAAAATTATATTCAAATCAATATTGTTATTGAATACCACCTTGTATCAATATAGAACAAATTTATATCAAAGCTTATAACCTTGACTTTACCAATACTACAAATTAATTTGCATCAAAAATTAAGCGATACTGATTTGAATTACTTATTCGGTCGTGAGACTGAAGCAAACCGGTCGCGGGAAGGACCCAGGAAAGAAGAGTTTTTTTTTGTTGTCACAAAATACAATCCGCTCCAGCCTTTTTTTTTGTTTCGGTTGTTACAAATTAATAGGCCTTAAAAAGTTTGGGCCTAAATGTTATGTTATCACTTATATTAGTTGTTTTTGGGCTTAATTTTTCCATGTCATGGCATAGATTTTCCTTTTATTTGATTTTTGTTTTTTTTGGTTAGAAAAAATAAAAAAGTTTTTATAGGCTAAAAAGGATAAATTTAAAAATGAGGAGTCCACTAAAATAAAAGAAGAGAGCGACAAGGACAAGTCATTTTTTGTATGAGTCCACGTGGACTCCTATAGCCAACACTTCTGGATCTTTTTCCCCATCCACCAAGTTGGTTTTAGGCCTCTGCCCTCCAATAATTCATTTTCCTTTGTGTTTAACATTTTAATATTTTACTTTCATACATATCTTGATATCTAAAACACACATACACACATAAACCAACGGTGAGAAACGGAGAACCATGGTTTAACTAACCACACTTGAGTCTTTATAATCGAACATAAATAAAGTTATCTTATACAGTAAAAATCCTGTCCGGCGTTGAGACTTGAGAAACCGTGACAAAAACTAAAATTAAACTACTAAGGTACTACCACTCACTCACTTAAAACAATGGACGAAATCAATATAATCAAGGGTTAGGACAAGACCATAGAATTGAACGGTAAAGATTAGATAGAATAAAAAAGCCGTATTTAGTGTGGTACAATCAAAGCCTCCTACTTTCTTTTTATTGTCAAAAAAAAAAAAAAATCAAAGCCTCCTATACTACTAGGTCCCGCCAATACACACACGGACGAGACTTTTATGAAACAAAATAAAATAAAAAAGCTCTTTTTTAACACTTAAAAAATAAAATGAAATTATACGATAAAAATAAGAGTTATAAACTTCTAAGGCTGTCCACCTAAACTTTAAAATAATCAATAGGGATTCAACATGTCACTAATTAACATTTTTAGAAATTTATAGAATTTTATATATTAAGAATTATTTTGAACAACCTATCAGGATTTGACATGTCATTCATTAACATTTTCTAAATTTCCAGAATTTTTTAGACTAAGGAAAATTTAAAATTTATGGAAATAAAAAAACTATGTACAATATCCTACATTGGCTAGAAAACTTTTAGACAATGGTTCAAACCAGTATAAATAAGATTAATATGCTTCCAACAACGAATGAGCAGGAAAGCTTGATTTATCAGGCGTCCAAGTTTAGAAGTTTTATTCGGTTTAATCCTGTTTTTTATTTGATCAAACTAAAACTTTAAAAAGTTTCAAAAAAATATTAAAATATTTAAGTTTTAAAATTTTTTTAAAAATTATAAATATTGAAAATATTAAAAGCTCTTAGCTTTTAAAGAGTTTTTAAATATTATAATTTTAAAATTTTAATAGTTTAAAATATTATAAATATTGAAACTTTTTAAAAAGGTTCAAATATTATATTCGAACCTTTTAAAAGTTTAAAATATTTTAAATATTGAAACTTCTAAAATTTTTAGCTTTAAAAAGGTTTCAAAATATTATAATTTTATATTTTAAAAATTTCTTAACATTTAAAAGCTTTTTAAAAAATTAAAATTTATAAATTGGGTGTTTGTGTTGACTATGCTGGTTTTCATGAATTGCACAATTTTTTTGAGAAAAAATGATTTTAGTCTTGGAGTTTGATTGGTTAAC
This sequence comes from Camelina sativa, assembly GCF_000633955.1. Taxonomy (NCBI): domain Eukaryota; kingdom Viridiplantae; phylum Streptophyta; class Magnoliopsida; order Brassicales; family Brassicaceae; genus Camelina; species Camelina sativa. The sequence goes on along the minus strand of NC_025689.1, from coordinate 1,231,617 downwards.
AAGTTGTGTGGTAGTCTAAAAAAAAGGTTTTTTCAGTGAAAGAATGTGAAAAAGTTGACGAGGAAGAACAAAAAGAAGAGTATAACAAAGAACTGGATGGTAAAAGTAACGATGACAATTACCATAAAATTTGACAATGAAAATGACAAGAAAGAATATGAAGAATAAGAAAACATTAAATAAAAAAAACACGAAAACATAGGTGATAGCGATCAATTAAATATGAAAAAGGAGATAAATTTATGATTATAAAATTGTTTCGTTTTTCTCGTGGCCAAAGAAATGGTTAAGATATGTGAGGACACCAGTTTGATCCGCCTTGCCTTGACGTCGAGTTAGATTCATGATTTTTTAATCAGATTTAATTTTAAAACACAGCTAATTTTTATATTTTAAAAAATTGTGTATATGAAATTTAGTTTTTTCCTTAATAGTAATTTAAAGTTTTCTGTAATATAATATTTCATTACGGCCATCAATCATATATAATTTTTGTCAAAATATATCAAATAAACCCACGCGTAGCATGGCTTTTTTAAAACCTAGTAACAATAANATCTAAAAGGTTAACGCCTCAACAATTTTAGGAAAAACAAAATTAGAATTCATTTAGGCAAAAAAGAAATACTATTGGCTTTGTTACAGATTACAAATATGAAAATTAAAAAACATCAATATCACAATTGTTGTTGAGTGGACCATGACTTAGAGAAGGCTTCGATTAATTTTTGCTGTTGTAGTTACAACAAAAAGGCTTCAATTCTTCTTATGTGTATCTATAATAATCAAAATAGCAAGATTCAACAGTATTTGTTACAGCAACACATCATCGGTTAATAGGCTTATCAAATCTCCCATAAGACCCTGAGTTGAATAAAGAGAAAGCGATAAGCACAAGTACAAAGTGTAAAAAGAGCAATCCAAACATATTCTCTATTACACAAAACTAGTGATGTCAATTGCGCTGTTCATGTCCAAATGGGCACATCCGTTTTATGGACATTGATTTGGTAAGGAATTAATTTTTAAAAATTTATCATTGATTGATCATTTCTTTTTTAATATGTAACAAATAAGAGATGTTGAATCTTTTTGTTTCCTTTTTTCAAGTTTTGGCGTTGTTTATACAAAGCTCTCGTTTTCTCTCATTCCGGCGAGTAACTACTCAAAAGAAAAGAATCCGTCCACGAAAAGGGAAAACAGAAAAAACAAATGAGAGAATCATTCACCGGTGCTGAAGAGTGAAAAAGGTAGGTTAATGCTTACTCTTATAGAACTCTTTGAAGAAGCTACAAAGGTTGTGTTGGTGGCGGATAGGCGCTGGGCCGATGATGTCTCTGTTTTCATAGATGTCTCCTGAAATACAGAGAAATATTGTTTAAGGCATGCCAGAGACAAACACATCTCTCTACACACAAAAAAAAACATTGTTTTGTGTAGTGATTACAAATTAAAATGATAAAATAAATGTTGAGTTATATAGTGTTGGTAAGTTCACATTATGATACTCTTACTGATAACATTAAGCTAATAAAAAAAAAAAATTATTGACAATAACATGTGCATTTGACAAAATTAGGCTAATAATACTTACTTTATTTGTGTCTTTAATTATATCATAATTAGTCTTTGGCCATATTCACATGTAAAACTCCTAGGAATTTATTTACAGTTTGACAGGTCTAATTGAATTTGTATATAAATACTAAATACTTTCAAAGTCACCAAATAAGTAAGTATTATTAGCTTAATTTGTACTAAGCTTGTGCAAGGCTACTACCACTCACTCACTATTTAAAAGTTTAAAACAATGGACGAAATAAATAGAATCAAGGGTTAGGACAAGACCATAGAATTGAACGGTTAAGATTAGATAGACACAAGCTCAAGTCTGACCCCACGCCAGCCTGTTCCTTTTATTTCCTTAGCGTTAAACTTGTGGTCGTGACCCCTTGAGTGGGAAGGTTTCATGCCCCACGAAACGTAGCCGTATTGGTGGTACAATCAAAGCCTCCTACTTACTAGGTCCCGCCAATACACACGGACGAGACTTTTAATTTTATGAAACAAAAAAAAAAAGTAAAAAAGCATTCTTGTTATCACTTATAAGAAAAATGAAATCATCTAAAAAAGTAACGCCTCAACAATTTTAGGAAAAACAACATTAGAATTCATTTAGGTAAAAAGAAATATTTACTTTGTTACAGATTATATGAAAATTAAAAAACATCAATATCACAATTGTTGTTGAGTGGACCATGACTTAGAGAAGGCTTCAATTAAATGATACAACAAAGACCAACAAAAAAAAGTCAAGACAAAGTGGTGAGCCCCCACCAAAACGTTTCGGAATAATACTTTTAAGCTGGTCCTACTTCATACGGACCACATAGCTCTAACCATTTTGAGGGACCACACCCAACCTGGCTGCCTCGGAAGCTATGCGTAAGGTGGGAGCCGTGTGGCCCCTCTTTCCCCCCCTCTCTCTTTTTTTTTTTTGGTGCGTGTTGACCCACCAACGACATGGACCCCACTTCTTGCCTAAATTCTAGCCCCACTTAACACGTGCGCTTCTTCACGTGCCCACGTGCCTTTTCCCGATCGCTAATACGCCGTCGTTTCCCTTTCTTTTCTTCAGTGGTTCGATGACCGTGTTGTTGTTGTTGTGCTCATGAACTGGTGAAGCTCTTGTTTCTCGTATATCTCTAGCGAGAAGTCTCTGAGCGTGTGCGTCGGCGTCGTTGTTACAGAAGACGATGAGCCGCCTGTTTTTATACCGGAGCTTGAGCTCGGAGCCATAGCCGACGTCGTTCTTGATGAATTCGAACCGCTTGCGTCTGAAACGCCGCTGCCCGGGTAAACCTGATGAGAAGGTGGTGGTCTAGCCAACGATGAAACCTGCTGCACAGCCGCGACGTAAGACGACGGCGGAGCAGCTGCGGCGGCGGGAAAAGCTAATAACTGAGGCTGATTCGACGGACCAGCGATTTGTGGAACCAAGAAGAAAGCTCCGACCGTCGGAATCACTGCGTTTGATGGAATCGCCCACATCGGATACATATGTTGCTGAGCTACGGTGGTGGATGGTGCAGCAGGAGGTTGTTGGATCATCGTCGTCGTCGTCGTCGTAGTAGTAATGGGAGCTAAACCGGAGGAAGCTGAAACGGCGTCGTTTATGTCAATATACTCACTGTTAGAAGGTCGTTTACGTTTCTTCTTCATCGGGTTGTCACCTAAATCGGAATCAGCGTTCGTCGTCGTCGGGATTTTTAGGGTTCCGTTAACCGACATAGCTATAGCGGGAACCGTTCCCGTACCCGTGGCGGCTATAATCGCCGGCTCTGCGTTCTCCAACAACCACCGAATCGTCTCCCCGTCGGACTTGTGACCTAACTCTCGTGTCAGTTGAAATATCCTAGCCGCACACGTGGCAGGCATCCGTATCCTTCTCCCTCTCCCTTCGACCTTAGTGTGACGGTCTTTAGTCGAAGCTCTCTTCAATGGGGGTCCAGTCGACGACGGTGGAGCTAAAGACAACGGAGCTTGCATCTGCATCACTGGCTCCGGCTTGGGTTCGAGACTCACTGTAGGATTTACTTGGAAAGGTCTTGAAGTCTCGACGTTTCGAACTCCAACGGCTCTACTAAGAGTTTGATCTTTAACTCCAACTTCTTCTTGCTTCTGATGATACGTCGCCATTGAAAAAAATATAAATGGACGGTGGAGATGACGACGAAAAAGCGAAACGGAGAAACCGGAGGATGGCAGTGGGAAAGAATCGATTTAACGGCGTTACACGTCCAAGGAGATTAATTAGTAAATGTGGACTCGTCGTCTCTCTTTATATATAACAGAGAGAGCAAGTGAGAAACTGAGAATAGTAAGTAGTATTGAACGCTTTTTTGATGCGGGAATAAATCAACGGTCTTGATGTGTTGGATGATCTTTAAAAGAATCATTCTGATTTTACCACGTGGACTAATCCCGTTTCATTTCTCTATCTTCTTATTATTATTATATCAGTTTAATTATGGGACCATCTCGACAATGGGGTCCAGCTAACTTTATATCTTTTTCATAAAAACTGTAGTGTTTATACTTGGTTTTAACCTAAAAGAGAAGCTTCAAATCTTAAAGACATCATGTCTGATTAAAAATTCATTCCGGTTACTTAGTAAGTACACTCCCAAACTAATTAATTACCTAGCTTCTTGCTACAAAAAAAGTTCTATCACCAGTAGTGTTTGTAAAAGCCGTCAAGTTTTAACTTTTTCAAATGGTTGAAAAGTAAAAGATATCTTTCTTGGAAAAAAGCTGTAAGCCCCATACATGGGGTTGGACCCCATTTATGTAGGTCACAAGGCTGCGCCACCAAACAAAAAGAAAAAGAAGAAGCTAATTAGTAGTGTCTATGGAATAATTCTTTCCTGGATTCCAAAATCCTATCGTCCTTTTTTTTTTAACTTAACCGGCTCTCATAATATACGCATACCTACGTACTTGTACTTGGGACAAATAATATTTCACTCCAGATATCAAACATATCCAATACAAGCCGAACTAGAAATCAGGTAAAAAAAGTAAAACGGTTTAAGTCATAGTTCGACATTAACTAGATTGTAACCGATTCAAACTAGTTTCGAGTTCATAGGTTCTCCATTTAAACGCCGAAACGGGTTTGATGAACCATTAGGCTATTACTACATATGACCGACCGGAAAGAGGGGACCCTACCACCAGAAAAAGATAG
>NC_025689.1:1172576-1225026 GCF_000633955.1 Camelina sativa | reverse complement strand
GGAGCTAAACCGGAGGAAGCTGAAACGGCGTCGTTTATGTCAATATACTCACTGTTAGAAGGTCGTTTACGTTTCTTCTTCATCGGGTTGTCACCCAAATCGGAATCAGCGTTCGTCGTCGTCGGGATTTTTAGGGTTCCGTTAACCGACATAGCTATAGCGGGAACCGTTCCCGTACCCGTGGCGGCTATAATCGCCGGCTCTGCGTTCTCCAACAACCACCGAATCGTCTCCCCGTCGGACTTGTGACCTAACTCTCGTGTCAGTTGAAATATCCTAGCCGCACACGTGGCAGGCATCCGTATCCTTCTCCCTCTCCCTTCGACCTTAGTGTGACGGTCTTTAGTCGAAGCTCTCTTCAATGGGGGTCCAGTCGACGACGGTGGAGCTAAAGACAACGGAGCTTGCATCTGCATCACTGGCTCCGGCTTGGGTTCGAGACTCACTGTAGGATTTACTTGGAAAGGTCTTGAAGTCTCGACGTTTCGAACTCCAACGGCTCTACTAAGAGTTTGATCTTTAACTCCAACTTCTTCTTGCTTCTGATGATACGTCGCCATTGAAAAAAATATAAATGGACGGTGGAGATGACGACGAAAAAGCGAAACGGAGAAACCGGAGGATGGCAGTGGGAAAGAATCGATTTAACGGCGTTACACGTCCAAGGAGATTAATTAGTAAATGTGGACTCGTCGTCTCTCTTTATATATAACAGAGAGAGCAAGTGAGAAACTGAGAATAGTAAGTAGTATTGAACGCTTTTTTGATGCGGGAATAAATCAACGGTCTTGATGTGTTGGATGATCTTTAAAAGAATCATTCTGATTTTACCACGTGGACTAATCCCGTTTCATTTCTCTATCTTCTTATTATTATTATATCAGTTTAATTATGGGACCATCTCGACAATGGGGTCCAGCTAACTTTATATCTTTTTCATAAAAACTGTAGTGTTTATACTTGGTTTTAACCTAAAAGAGAAGCTTCAAATCTTAAAGACATCATGTCTGATTAAAAATTCATTCCGGTTACTTAGTAAGTACACTCCCAAACTAATTAATTACCTAGCTTCTTGCTACAAAAAAAGTTCTATCACCAGTAGTGTTTGTAAAAGCCGTCAAGTTTTAACTTTTTCAAATGGTTGAAAAGTAAAAGATATCTTTCTTGGAAAAAAGCTGTAAGCCCCATACATGGGGTTGGACCCCATTTATGTAGGTCACAAGGCTGCGCCACCAAACAAAAAGAAAAAGAAGAAGCTAATTAGTAGTGTCTATGGAATAATTCTTTCCTGGATTCCAAAATCCTATCGTCCTTTTTTTTTTAACTTAACCGGCTCTCATAATATACGCATACCTACGTACTTGTACTTGGGACAAATAATATTTCACTCCAGATATCAAACATATCCAATACAAGCCGAACTAGAAATCAGGTAAAAAAAGTAAAACGGTTTAAGTCATAGTTCGACATTAACTAGATTGTAACCGATTCAAACTAGTTTCGAGTTCATAGGTTCTCCATTTAAACGCCGAAACGGGTTTGATGAACCATTAGGCTATTACTACATATGACCGACCGGAAAGAGGGGACCCTACCACCAGAAAAAGATAGGGCTACATAACGAGTGAAAGTGTGGACCTGAGCTGAACTCGGACCCTACTACTAGTACTATCCAAGTGCCGGTTACACCACACATTGTTGAGAGCTAGGCCCAACTCTGACCCTACCACTCCCCGGCACACCCTAGAGATTACAGACAAATACCGGATCAGATTAGAATTTAAAAGTAAACCGAACTCGATTAAACCCTAAACACAAATTCAAGACCGATTTAGGTGATAACCAAGTTGTAGGTTCCACACAACACATAGATGATAGGAGGGGATAACAGATTCGGGCCTACCACCGAGGGATAATGTTGTCATTTTGGCAGCCACCAACTTTTGCACAGCATATCACTACGTCAGCATTAAATAATTGAGGTATATGATAGGGTTTAATTCTCTCATGCATTAAAATCATACTACAATCTTCTTTCACTCTTTCTTATGCAAATGTATTACCAAAAAAAAAACGGTCTTATACTATATACCTTTTTAACCTCCGCTAACGAATAAAGATTCTGGGATTAACACGCTATTGCTTGTTTTATTGTATAGGTCCGTTATTCAGACATAAACCGGTAAAATATGTCTGTGAATGATCATGTCCTAAACTGCAATAAATGTAGATTTCTTACAAAAGCCTGAAACCATTCCCTACGTCTTCCATCCAAGATCTACATAAAAGTATTCCAACAATGGCGATATATTCTTCTTTTCTTCTGTTGCAAAAAACCATTAGTAACGGTCTACTTCATGATCCCGATATGTAAGTGTACCGTGACTGAGCTCCCTCCAAAAGCTCCACAATTTTCTCTGCAGTTTCCACGAGAGATCACCGAAAAGAGACAGTGAATAAATGCAAGTAAACACGAGTATTAGTTATCTTGTGAATGATATGGAATTTTCTATGTATACCTGTGAGAAATCCGATCAACGGAATTGGTTCCAGCGTCTTTTGAGAGCTTTCCAGCTTTTGCCTGCAACCCCCAGCAAACCATATACGTTTATTATTAATTGAGACAGATTACGCTATTATCCTGAACCTAGCTATGCCCAATCTGATATTAACTGACGACAGTGACGAGCCAAGAGTAAATAAAGCAATTGGGTTTCACTTTTTTGCCAATTCAGAACAAACCATAACTGAAACCAATGACATAACTTCTTTTAGCTTTCTAAACTTCATAAATCTTAAAAAACAAACCAAAAACCGGATTAGACACCCTTAGAAATGGGACTCATAAACACTCACCTTGTGTACTTGGTGAAGAATGGATCTCTCATGAGGTATAATGCCCATAGCAGCTTCCGTCTCCTAAGCTGTGAATTTGAAACAAGAAATTATCAGTTAAACCGGTTCAACATTACTATGACTGATTGAGGTACGAGAAAATTTCTAACCTCATCCTTTTCAGGTCCGGAGAAATGGATTTGCTTACTCTTCTCCCCCCACCACTTCGAATTTGCAAGAATACCCATTCCAAGTGTGTCCACGGAAAGAGAGATAGCCCAGGGAATCCAAGACCGGATTCCATATTTTCTGATGAAAAGCACGTAAATGAGCGGTCTCGTTATGAAAAGAACCTCACCAATTGCAAATAACGCTCCATTAACTCCCTTCTCAGATAAAAGCTCGGAGAGAGTTTTTCTCTTCTCATTGATCATTGTAGGCTCTATAACTGCTTGCTGATGTTGAACTCTTCGAGACCAGCCTGTGGCAGATGCAGTTGTTGTTCTTGATCTTGCATTCTGACCAAATGAATTTAAAGCTGACAATGCCCGTCCTTCCATGTTCCATGGATTATGATGATTCTGGTTTACGAAACTATGAGGTCCATGATTCATATCTGAATTACCAGCTCTATTTTGCGACTCTGTTTGGTTAGAATCTTTCTCATCGTTAGGTGTTTCCCCTCCTTGAAGAAGCATCTTATACCCGCTATTCCGAAACAAGGCTAACCTAATCAGAGACCTGAAACAAGACTAACCTAATCAGAGGCCAGGATACCATAATGCCGACTAAGTATGTTGAATAGATCCAAGTGATCAGAAGAAACAAAAAAGACTTACTTCATAGCTTCAGTGACAATAATGAAATTCCATTTCTTGTCTCCATAAAAGTGTTCAGCCGCAACTTCCACAACAGTTTCCAAGTCCTTAAGGATGACGATGAGTAACGGATAAGAAAGGGATGTATCAGTGTCGGAAGATCCAACATGACCACGAGGTTTTGGAGCATTTTCAATAATGTGTTCATTGATAGTTGTGAATATGCCCAAAAAAGCCGTTACTACAAAAGAAGATCACCAAAAATCTCAGCACACATCCAAATTCATCAGAACAAGAGAGATACACAAAAGCAAGAAAGAAAGATTCTTTTTAAAGTTAAAGGTTCTAATGTTGAAGACCTAGGACACAAAACATGCGATTTGAGAACCGATAAAACTGAGTATAGGACAGAGTTCCATTCCAGAAAGAGACTCTAGGAGCTAAGACAGGGCTAAAGGAAATAGTAAAATGTTACCAAAGTATCACAAAACCTGCTTCTGGTCCAATCTCTGAAGATGAAAACTTCTCAGGAAGCAGCCATGTCAATCCCTGCAACAACAACAACAACAACAAAAGAAACATACTTTTAAGCAAAGGGTTTCATTCTTAAATCCAATACAAAGAAACGTCTCGATCTTAGATTTCACTGTTATATATATACACTAGTCTCTCCAAGCAAAAATTAAAACAACCCCAGACAATGAAAACTCTGAAATTGGACACTAACGAGAAAGCAAAAACAAACCCTAATCGACAGAGAATCAGAACATAATAAAATTGAGGGGGAAAAAAGAAAAAGATTAAGGAGTAATGAATCTTACGTTGGCAAAGGATCCTAAGGAATGTACATACTCTCTATTTCTCCAAACCCATTGCTTATAAGCTTCCATGGAGCTTCTTCAGATATATAAACAAAACTGAATTCTCGATTTTACAGAAGAGATTTAGATACAAGAAGAAAACTCCATTCACGTTTAAATCTCTCTGATTATTTTTGTGTGTTCTTTTTCTGTTCTTTGGGGTCGCTGGGGAAAATAATATCAATCAGGCAGGCAACAAATCTATTTTCTAGTTAAAAAAACGAGGACTCAATCTTGTCCGTTGATATGATACAGTTCGTATAAATCAACGGGTAAAGATGCGATGTGTCTTCTTTAGCACAGGATTATTCATTGGGAAAAGTAATAGGCATATATCACTATAAGGATATCTTTCTGATTTTGAAGCTAATGTCAAAAACAGAAAAGGGAATATGGGATGTGGATCTGTTTTTATCAGATTTTCCAATTTTTTTTTGTAATTTCAAATTTATGTTTAATGCAAAGTCCAATTTGTCTCAAATTCAATTACATTTTGGTAAAATCTTACAAAAAAAAATATTGTAAGAATGTAATTCAAAAATATTAGTATAGATTTAGATATTAATTAATTATAATTTATGAGATAATTGATTTGTGCTAATAAAAAAACAGAAAAGGGATATCTTTCTGATTTTAAAGCTAATGTCAAAAACAGAAGGGAATATGGGATAGGGATGTGGATCTGTTTTTTATCGGATGTTCTAATTTTTTTTTTTTTTTTTGTAATTTCAAATTTATGTTAAATGCAAAGTCTAATTTATCTCAAATTCAAGTACATTTTGGTAAAATCTTACGAAAAAAGAATATTGTCAAAATGTAATTCAAAAATATTAGTATAGATTTAGATGTTAATTAATTATAATTTATGAGATAATTGATTTGTGCTAATAAAAAATATCTGTTTATCACATGATTTTGGACATAAGATTTGGGATTATATGGGATCTTCGATGGTATCTTTGTGAATGCTGTTCAAAGCAAGCAACATATTATAAATATGAATCAGCCAGAAGATGTGATCATATTGCAAAGTATGTACAAACATATAATGTTATCCTTAACAAATTTACAATACAATTGGAGAAGATATGAGTTCAGACATACTTAGATAATATCAAAACAAAACAAAATACAACGTATTATTAAAAACATATGTGATCAAGATAATATTATAATATCAGTATAATGTTAATGAATCAAAACAAAATACAACATTTGTATTATTTGTAATAAAACCAACATTCGTGATCGCTATTTGAAAAAAAAAACTATAAAAAAAAACATCATGATTAACTTGGCAGTTTGAGAAAACTGACTAATTTCTCTTTTAACATTGAAAATTTTGCTTGTATAATGTGGTTAATTACATCATTTTTTTTCCTTTTCTTACTTGGTAATTTGTAGGTCGTTAGGGAAAAATATCAGCCACCAATCAAAATTTTCTATTGGAAAATCTAGGACTCAATCATGTCCGTTGATAAGCTAGAGTTCGTATACATCAATGGTCATGACGCGATGAGTCATTTTCTAACATTTGCGTCGTATGATCGCCTCAGTCATCTAAGGAAATCTGCGTAGCCCTTACCTACTCTCTATCTCTACGGTTTCCTTTTCAACTTTTGCAACTGTTTCTATTGCCTATAACTGTTTGGTTTTCAATCTACTATACTGCTATAACTGTTTGGTTTTCTATCTGTTTCCGTTTCATTCTGTCTTTTAGACTCGTAATTGTCTCCACATGTAACCCTTGTTTTGATTAGGTCTGCACATAATATGAATAGATATGGTGATAAATATTTTAGGGGCAACATTCGGGAGCCATTGATTAGGATTGAATTACTAGTAGCCATAATAAACCCAATCAATCCATTTTTTTTTTTGAAAAACCAAATAGATGCATTGTAACCAGAGATTTAAAAATAGTAGTCAATATTGATTTCTTTGATGTCTATATTCATGATATAATTAATATGAATAATTTGGTCTAGCTAATTAGTCTGCGTCCATATTTCGACCTTGACAGTAAGTAAACAATATCGTTTGTGCACCCAAAATTTTACTCTCCTCTCTGCATTTGGAATACAACTATTTATTCATTATAATACATAGACACATTTTTTGTAAACATTTTAAGATAATTGTATGGAATATAAAAATAATAATAAAAAAGACCTGGAAAAGTGTGGCTGAAGTAAGACTTCTCTCACCTTCACTTGTTGCACCTTCGTAGGAGTATTATATAATGGGCAAGTTTAACTTTTACCTTTTTAGTATAGTTGACCCTTTTTTTTGTTGAAAAATCCAATTACAAACTATAATATCATTTGAACGTGAAGTACGATGACCAACGACATCATCTCAGTTGTAACGAATTGATAATTCGGCTGACTTATATGACAAACTATAATATCATTTTTTTTTTGTGTTTTTGATTTCAGGATGTGTATTTTTCCTCGAGCTGTTCAAACTTCAAAGCTGAGATTTGTTGTAGTTGTAATTAACAAACGAAGCGTTTCTCTTCACATATATATATAGAGAGCTTCGTCTTATATATGATCCAAATGTAACTTACTTAAGATTAAACAATGACTATATTTACCGTAATAACTAATAAGAAAATTGTGGTAATTAAGATCACTAATCGAGAAAAGTAAATAGGCCTTATCTAGTAGTAGTAATAAAATAGGCCCAATAAAAGCCCAACATCTCTTAAATTGGTAACGACGTCGTTATGAATAGCAAAGACACAGCTATACGAACTGTGGCGAGCGTATCTCTCTCACTCTCCGATTGAAAGACGAAAAACCCTAGAAGAAGAAGAGCTCTCTCGGGTTTGAGTTTTTGGATTCCTGCAAATACAAATCAACGAAGATGCAATTGACTCTCGAATTCGGGTGAGTTTATCACTATATCTCTGTTAATTTCCTCAGTTTTTCACACTCTCTGTTCGTAATTGGCATGTAACTGTTGAATCATCAAATTTGGTGTTTTTTTTATGTACGTTTGAACGATTGATTTTTTTGATTGTGTAGGGGTGGGTTAGAGCTGCTCTGTGATTCTGAAAAGATTCATAAAGTTAACGTCGATTTGCCCAATGGAGCTGCTGCTGATGATGATGTAAGCAGCTTAAGTTCTTATGGTTTTTTTTTTTTTTTGGATCATAAAGCTCCTATAATGTTTGCCTCTACTCATTCCTTCTTTGTTTTTAATTCATGGATTAGTTTACTATGAAGCATTTGCTATCATGGGTTCGTACAAATCTGATCAAAGAGAGGCCTGAGATGTTCATGAAAGGAGATACTGTGTAAGTCTCGTTTTCTTCTTCTCTATCATCAGCTCAATGGAATTAAGGGTTGATTTGTTACATGAATGGTTGATTGATTCGTCTCTTTGGTCAGCTCAATGTAAGGTTTTAATGTAAAACAATTGTTGTTTTTTTTTTTTTTTGACGATGTAAAACAATTGTTGTTTTTGTGCAGGAGACCTGGGGTTCTTGTGCTAGTCAATGACTGTGATTGGGAGCTAAGTGGTCAGCTCGATACTACCATCGAAGAAAAAGATGTTATAGTTTTCATTTCTACTTTGCATGGTGGATAAAAAGATCTGATCTCTAGAGCTTTTGTCTAGGATTTTTTTGCAAATCGTGATACTTTGTGTTTGTAATCTCTACCACTACGGAATGTAATGTATTTGTTTACTTGAAGATTGATATATCACTTTAAGAGATCTGAATCTGCATATCTGTTTGTCACTGAACTGCAGCAAATGAACAATTCCATGAGCTTGGTCTCTTATTATGGATTTACTTTATACAAGCATATTTTTATACTTCTGAATTGGAGGACTTGGAATCTATACATATTTTGACGAAATAAGTAAAGAAAGACAAAAGAAGTCGATATAGCAAGTCAAATACATTTGGAGTTTGTGAAGGAAAACTCTATATAAACATGCGGTTACATAACTACAATTAGATAGAACATAACATATCTATTTCCGTTGTAGATCTTTGACGGCTCTGCTCAATTGTTAGGTAGCCAAGGAGGCTGCCTTTTTTTAATCCAAACTTGAGCTTATATGTAAAATACAGTTCTACGTTACCAACAAAGACACCATTGCAGCTGCCGAGTCAGGTCCATCGTTGTTAACACTCGGTATGATCACTTCAGGCGACACTTTTTGCACAAACTCTTTTAGCTCCGTGAAGCTGCTATGCTCACTGTAAGGAACCTCGTACCTGAAAAATATATAAAGATTCTCTGACTCATGATTTTGGGCTCAATGCCATAGGACATGAGAAGATAGGGAAACTTTACCTTATGATTGTACCCTGTTGCAACCTTCTTCCTGGGGACTTCTTTTTAGTCTTACCAGATGTCCAACCAGTAGGAGAAAATGCAACGATAAGACTGTAACGGTTCTGCAAGACTTAAAAGGATTAGAACCCATCCTCTAACGAATCAGCCAAAAAGAAAATCAGTTCTTTTGTGTTTCTTTGACAGTAAAAAGTAAAAACCGAATAGATGTGTTTCTTACTGTGTATCGGTTAGAAACATGCTTCAGCCGTTTGAAACTGGCAAGCGTCCACAAGGGCACAACGTGAATGTGGCTCTCCTCTTCCTTCACTGTAAACCACTGCATATCTTCCTTTGAGAATCCCAAGCACTCGAGGAGTTTGAGTTTGGAAGGATTGATGTATATCTTTTCCCGTAGCACACGTGCAACTTCTAAGAACAGCCTCTCCTTTCCTTTCAAAACAGAAGATATGGAAAAATTTAGATCTCAGCATAATACATATCGAAACGGAAAAAGAAGAGTGAAAATATTACCGATGGTGTAGCTTCCAATTAAGAAAAGGGTCTTGGGATTAAATGCTTCAGCTTGAATAGCCTCAACAACAAACTGTATTACCGCCTCTTGCTTTGGAAAGTCATACTGCAACAAATGATGGCATATATATCAAACCACTCTTGCTTTGAAAAGATACGTAAACGCTTAGATCATCGAAGTTGTGGCAAAAATGGATTTCAAATACTAATATAAACCGACTAGAGATGTTAACTAAGAATTTGAGCTTTCTTTATGCTACAAAGTATTGATGGAAGACGAACCTGGGGGTTACAGTATGTAGTATCAAGAATAAGAGAGCTGATATGAGATCCAATCAACCAATTTGCCATCTCTTCACTATAGCGGAAATCACCCGTATGTAGAACAGCCTATACAAATCAACCGAGTCCATGGAAAATTACTTTATGAATGGAAAGTTAAACACACATTTAAGACTACAAACTGGAAATGCCTAATTTAAGAACACACCTTACTGTTGGCTGGTTCAAAGAGTATTATGATGGATCCCGGACAGTGGTTTGCATCAAAGCATGTCACATCAACGCCCGCAATATTAACCTTCTGGCCAAGGTCCAGGACTTGCATTCTCTCCCAAGGGATACCAATCTTCATATTTACCAACTTTGCGGTAACTAAGGAACAGTATATCTTGCCATGATTAAACGACTTTGTCAGACCTTGATAATCTGTAAAATGAGGATCCAGAGACTTTGAGAATTGATTCCACAATATGCATGCTTCTTCAGTTGAGTATAAATTTATAATTAAACATGCAGCAGATTACTTACGATCGAGATGAAAGTGGGTTAAAAACCAGTGGCCACAATCGCGTGTGAGGTACTTGAATGCGTCCTGCATAACCAGAAAATCACCAAACATAAAGATTACTTAAACATAAATATTCAGTATCAGCCGGAACTTATTTCATGTGCATGTTTGACTTGAATGAGAATGAGAAATATATAACAAGGTCGCATTCATGGGCTATAACTTTGACGAAGAAGTAAAACCATGGCCTGGAGTGTTATGAAGAATTACCACTCGAAAAGGTGTCCCCGGAATGCAATTCCAGTGTGGAACGACTTTAGATTTCCCACTGTTGCCATTTCTTCTCACAGCACGTCTGGAGCTCGAATCTGGTGGACTCTTTTCTGCGACAGGATCTTTAGGGGCCTTCCGGATCTTCGTGCCCTCGGTAGCCTGACCAGGGAAAAATTCTGTAATCAACTTGTTTGCAGTTGGTTTTTTGGGCTCACTTGCCTTACGACTGGTTGTCTTGTCCCTCTGTCTCTCTGTAACATGGGCACTTGTACAAGGAGACTGCGCCTGTGCTTCAGATGAAGATGCAAATGCTTCTCTAAGTCCGCTAAGTGCATTCACAATCTTCTTTCTGGGACCAAGTGACGTGATACCTATGCTTAGAAGATCCTGCGGAAACATAAACTTATCAATTCTCAATCCTGCATCTCTGTGTACACAAGTAAGCTATGTATAAAATGCACATAAACAAAACAAAATTGTATTTTCGTCAGTTTGGTGAAGATACTTAAATGAGCTACGACTGATTATGGTATTCCATTACCTCCTCAGTAAGTGACTGAAGGGTATCCCAGTCAATCTCTTCACGAATAAAAACATCTTCATATTTAGCTAAACCTAGACTCCTTAGCCATTTAAGCACTGGAGAAACGTCAGTAACTAGCTGAGGAAGCTGAACTGGATCATCAATCGATTCTTCAATAAGAGAAGATGAATTCTCGCATTTCCTCAGAGAGCCCTACAATCACATTTACAAGTCAGCAAGTCAATCAATGCCTTCATAAAGTAACAATTTAACAAAACTCCTACACTGTTAGGGATATTTCAAGATGTACTAACAAAAAAAGCCTATCAGCATCCAATTGAAGGATGATACCAATTCCAATTATGAGATAACAGAGCAGCTTACTTACTTGCAGTTGCTCAGGAGCCTGACTATCAGAATTGTCAAGACACTTATTGGTGTGAACTTGCCTCTGCTCTTCACTCAAAGCTGAAATATCTATCGAACACAGTGGGCACTGAATCGAATCATCCTTGACTAAACTACACTCACCTCCAATGTTACCCTCAGACTCAGAGCAAAGCTTTAACAAGACGTCAAACTCAGAGTCTGATTCATCATCCTCATGGATTCCACTATCAATCCCTAGACGAATCCTCGACTTTGATAACCTAGCCTCCATAGAATTACACAAATACCCCTCACGATTCGCCTTAAAACAGTCATCGTTTCCTAATTTATCAACTAAAACATGCTCGTCTTCCCCGAGAGAACAAATCGGACCAATTGAGCAATCAACACTCGACGGGATACAATCTAAGCTACTACAGTCAAGAGTAGAAGACGAGCAGAGCAGATCCGTACCGTATTCACCAGACGGGTCGGAGCTAGATTCAGGAGGCGGAGATGGAGGCGGAGTTACATTCTCCTTTCCAGGATAACGACTGAGTCTGGGCTTCTTGTTTGGACGGCGGTGAGAGATGTTGCTGTTAGCGTTGGTAGGTTGAAGAGGTTTACGAATCGAAAGCTGGGAGGAAGGATAGATTTGGAAATCGTCATCGTCATCTTCGCCGGAGTTCCACATAGGTTCCGGCGAGTCGAAAAGAGATAGAGCGATTCGTTTGAATGTGTACTACCAGAAGAGAGCGAGAGAGAGAGAGTGTGTACGACGACGTTCCGACTTCAAAGGTCATACAAGTCGGGCTGAACATATTTTATCATTAATTAATGGGCACCGCACAATTAATTTTTTTAAAAAAAAAAATTGCGGCAAAAAGTGTTACCTTTTCAATAATTTTAATCAAAACAAAGGAGGGAAAAAACAAAATAATTGGGGAGAGATGAAAATAAAGTTAACTTTTACTGTTACTAATCTGTGTAAAGTAAATGTTTTAAAACTCTAATGAGATAAGTAATGAGATAAGTCCAATAAATTAAGCATAATGGACCGGATCTAATATATATTAAGCCCAAAATGTTAATTTTGACAAAAATAAAAAAGGAGAATGTTGACAGTGGGATTTGAACCCACGCCCTTTCGGACCAGAACCTTAATCTGGCGCCTTAGACCAACTCGGCCATATCAACTTTTGCTTATCGATATTTGTATTAGATATAAATTCAAAGACATATTACTGTAGAGTGTTAGTTATAAAGGCGGCCTTGTTGTGTGAATTAGGGTTTACATCTTTCCCAAGAGCATTTTGGTCGGCTGATTTTTTACTCTCTTTCAGTCTTGTCGTTGCAGAATCTCTAAGAAGCTTCTTACGAAAATGGTTAGTTCTCGATTTTTGTTCTCGTCGGATTCTTTTGCCTAAGAACATTAGATATCCCTTAATGTCAATTTCGTAGTTGAGTCTGATAGTTTCTGTAGGAAAGAACAGAGAACTAAACGATTCCTTGTTGTTATGTGATCTATTGTTTCAAGCGTGTCTTCTCTTAAGGCATTTCTTAGGTCGTTAAGAGATTTGAATTGTAGTTTCATGATTTGATTCATTCTATTTCTATCACAAGTGAGATAATCTGTGTTTTTGAATAATTCTCAGGTCCTTCAGAACGATATTGATCTGCTTAACCCACCTGCTGAGCTTGAGAAGAGAAAGCACAAGCTCAAGCGTCTTGTTCAGTCACCCAATTCATTTTTCATGGTAAGATATCTTCTTTATTAATCCAAACCTTTTCGCTACCTAATAATCTCTTTGTATGTTCTTATGAATATTGAGTTTTGAGCTGATCAGTAAACTCCATTTTTGGTTGCTGATTATATGATCTTTTCGATGTTATGTGGTTGATGTAGGATGTCAAGTGTCAAGGCTGCTTTAACATGTAAGCTTTTAAAATCTCTGAATCCTTGAATGTTTTATGGTTATGAATCTATGAAATAACTGAGTGATGGGTTTGTGTTTGGTGCAGTACGACGGTGTTCAGCCACTCTCAGACCGTTGTGGTGTGTGGAAACTGCCAGACTATACTTTGCCAACCCACAGGAGGCAAGGCAAAGCTCACTGAAGGATGTTCATTCAGGAAGAAGGGAGACTAAAGAAGAAGATGACTCCATTCACGCAGCCACACCTTTTCATTTTGTTTATTCTGAGTTTTTGAAGATATTTGAGCTAGTATCCCTTCTTTGTCCATCACACTTAAATTTATAGTATGGAATTTTGTTGTTGAATCTAATCAAAAGCTCGTTACTTTATGATAGTTGATGTTTCTATCATTCTATGTTCTTCGTTTATATATATTACCAATCGATCTACTACAGTTAAAATATACAATGAAATTAACTTTTCTTAACTCATAAAGCGGTGGTAATCGTTTACCATCGTCAGTGTACATTATATTATAATGAATATTCTAGTCGACCAAAGCAACAACAAAAGAGTTGGTCGAACGAAGATTTCTAGTTTTCTACTCTTTGCTGCCACCTAAGCGCCATACACGCACTTTCCCACCCTTGTCTCCACTGAAGAACATTCCTTCAGGACCAACTGTAAGTGTGTCCATCGTATGCGTTGAAAACATCTTTCCTCTTTCTTCAAAACTGTGTATACCCAACATGAGAGATAATTCAGATTTCATTACACAATTTATGGTTAGATTAGAGTACAAACTAGAGCACTAGAGAGGCTCTCGGATTAAGCTTCACTTACGATGGTAGATCATATATGCCAACTGTTCCGTTTTGGTAAGAGCAGAATATAATCGGCCTAGCCTCTGCATCGTGCAATCCACAAAGAGCGTGCACACTCTGTTTCAAACCAGAAAAAAAAAACACAATCAGAATGCTATTTCTTAAAAGGAAAACTAGGTCTTCTTATTGTTCTTGTTATTACAACTTACTTGTTCTTGGCTGCGTGTATGGATAACTTTCAAGTTGGGACTTTCCGAAGAGCCCCAGACTTTTATGGTCCCATCCAGTGAAGAAGATAACAGATATTGATCCCAGCATAAGAGCGACGTGACAGTGTCACTATGCTGCCTCAATGTCATTATACATTGCAATGTGTCGAGATCCCACACCTGAACATGTTGATTGGAATCAATTCTATAACATGACAAGTATTTTTGGGGAAAGATTGAAATAAATGGAACCATCCCCGTACCTTAATGGTTTTATCCACAGAACCAGAGTATAGCCTCTGACCTCCAACAACAAAACACTTGACTTCACCACTATGTCCCTCGAGAGATGTGAGGTATTTGAAAGGATCAGACTCAGTGTCGGTAACTTTCCAGACTGATATACTACCAGACTGTATGATTCCAACGAGACCAAAAAGGAACACACTTTAGATACGGATGCAATAAACTGGAAAGTAAAGAACTTACAGAGATAAAGATGAAGTGAGTTAAAAGGCTTACACTCGTCCCAGCAAAAAGCATTCCGTTTCCAACAGCCATTGCATTCACCTGATCTCCTACCGAACCATTTAGATGCAAATCTTTACGGGTCTGAACATTAAAAGCCTGCAAGATTGTATAGCAAAACCTTGAGACCAGAGTCGAGATGAATCCCACTGAATTTCAAAGAATGGTATTTAGAAAACAGATAAATGTCCTGAGGTTAGAATGCCCTAGACTAACCTTTACAGCATTTGGCAAGCCAAGGAAAACCCATGGTCCTTCACTAATTAGAGACCCTGCTTCTGCCTGGAGGTTGATCTCATGCACACACTGACCAGTATGGCAGTCCCATATTCTCAAAGCACCATCACCACTGACTGAGTAGAGTTTGTCAGAACCTTGAGGTAGGGCAATCCCCTTTATATCCTACGGTCAAGAAAAAATAGATGTGAATAAAATCTGCTTTCCATTCAGCCAACACTCAAAGATGAAACCCCAATGCATACTATGCTAACATAATAAAGAAGTAGATGATCAAAGCAGCATGGAAACTATATGAGGAGTACCTTTTTGTGTCCTTCAAGAGTAGCTACCATCACCAAGCCAGGAAAACAACACCAAGAGTGTAAGAACTTGCATTCCTCACCCTTCTTGCAGTTTCCAGCTTTCCAATACTTGCATACACTTTCCCTAAACTTGGGACTGCCATTATCTTCCGACGTCCAAACTCTGGAGCCTGAAATAGTCGAGCTCCTTGACCCATACAAACCATTCTTCCTAGGCTGGTTTGACACACGACATCCACTGCCTGAAACTGGTGAGTTCATTGGCTTATAGGCTTCATTCTTCTTAGGCTGGTTTGACACACGATATCCAGTTCCCGAAACTGGTGAGTTCATTGGCTTATAGGCTTCATTCTTCCTAGGCTGGTTAGACACACGATACCCAGTGCTTGAAACTAGTGAGTTCATCGACCCATATGGGCCATTCTTCCTTGGCCTGTTGCCTTGTGATGTTTGGAACTCTTTTGAGGTCCAAACCAAATTCCTTGATCCATTGTATGGACCTTTCCTCACTCTCTTGTCATAAGGGACACTGGAACTTCTTGGAACAATATCTACAGCAAAATCTTGTTGTCTGTCCACTCCAAAATTCCTTCCTTGTGAGTATCTCCTCGGCGCTTTATGATTCATACTAAACACGGAGAAACATACAGATTTTAGAAGACTGAATCACAGAGCCCAACATTGTTGCTTCTATCCATGATGATACATATGGCAATTTTCAGGAGCTGACACACATCCACAACATCCCAATCGCCAGAAATACCAAATAAATCTGACTCCAATTGCCATAAACAACCTAATGTTCCAGACTAGCCATAGACGACGATCTTCGGAGTTTCCACTCGCAGATCGAAAACTCAAATCCAAATCCAAAGGCTTTGATGATTTCATAACCGTGCGTTTATACATATACTATACAACCCTAAATAACAACAAAAGAAAACCAAAGAAGAGATCTCTAGCAACGGAACAACGTGAATTCACGAACAATGTTTGTGAAAGCCGAGCTTCAACGCGAACAGGATGACGAAGATCAAGAAGAAGCGGAAACCCTAACTGAAAGCACGAAGACATCATAATCGCTGAGATGTGTACTTAGCCGAGGAAGAAGCAAACCTGATGGATCAAACGCGAGATCTAGATCTTCGATTTAGGATTAGGGCAAACTTTACGATTCGAGAATTCAATTTCAGATCGATCGGGAACGATTTCGATTTTAGCAAATTGGAAAATCCAGAGAGATAACAAAAAAAAAGAAGAATGGTATTTATATAGTTTGGCGTAGAATGGGAAGTGAAGTCCTTGTTTAATTTAGGGCTTCAGAAATCTAGGGCCCAACTTAACATGCCAAATAGCTAAATGGTACGTTTCGATCCATATAAATATGAGTTCTTTCTTGTACGCTGTGACATCTGATCTGCGGACCAAAACAAAATACATAGGGGAAATCAAACCGATGATTCTCTGATCAGATTTAAAAATTTAATGATTCAGAGACAACTTTTCAGAAAATCAGGATATTGGATTTGTTGAAATATTTGTGGCCTGGTTTTATATCAGAATATATAGAAAATTATCATTTATAATTCATTTAATCTATATATACATTTTTCAATTACATTTAGCAAATAAATCATGAATTTGCCACCTATTTACAAGATTGTCATTAGTATTTAAATTTAATTTATAAAATTTAACCTAAAATATTAAAATGAGTAACCGATTTTCCAAAATCGGAACTGATATTAATTATATTAATTACTGTTACAAATCTAATATTAAACACATTCTTAATATTAAAAAAAAATATACGCATAAAAATATAAAATAACATACTATATAGGCATATACCTCTGTTTAATTCTAGAGAACAAAACAAATCTAGAATTTTATATTTTATCTAATAATAAATTTAATGTAATTAAGTTCTAAACTCTATAAAAGTGTAAGAAGAAGAAAAAGAATTGTAAACAAAACTATAAATTAATTAGAAAAAGTTAATTAATTAAGAAATTGAAAACTAAATAAATTAAAATATATTATTTAAAATACAATAATTTATATTTAGCCCCGCGGTGTACCGCGGGTGAAATTCTAGTTTTATCTTTAAAAACGAAAACGATAATGCAATACTTTCAAATAGTTGACAAAAAAAAAAAAACTTTCAGTTAATCTTATTTACAAAATATTAGTGAAATGGGAGTATTGGGTTTATGAAGGATAAGAATAATGTCTCACTTACAGTAAAACCTCTATAAATAATGTTGGGACTATGACATTTTATTAATTTATAGTGATATTAATTTATCTATTAATTAATAATTATTAATTTATATATATATATATATATATATATTTTAATTGTTTAAATTCTTAAAAATTATAAGTTGAGATAATTTTAGCAAAAGAAGATTAGATTTTTGGATGTTATAAATTTTATGGTTTTAAAATTGAATTTCTAATATTTTGAAAACATAATTGACCATAAATTACACATACTATAAACAATATCACTTATACAAATGATATACATAAATTTAAATTTATAGTGATATTAATTTATCTATAAATTAATAATTAGATATATATTTAAATTGTTTAAATTCTTAAAAATTATTAGTTGAGATAATTTTAGCAAAAGAAGATTAGACTTTTGGATGTTATAAATTTTATGGTTTTCAAATTGAATTTCTAATATTTATAAAACATAATTGACCATAAATTACACATACTATAAACAATATCACTTATACAAAATATACATAAATTTAAATTTATGGATAATAATATCAATTTTTATATTTTAATCGCTTATAAAACTATCAAAAATAAAAATGATGGATATCTAGATATTTGAAAAAAATTAGAAAAAATTAGATATTTTTATGTCTTGTTATTTAGTATTTTATATCATTATAATTTGAAAATATAACATAATAATTGTTTTATAGATATGAGCTTTTGGACTAAAATCAAAAGTTTAAAGCATAAATTATTATATCAACATATATATATATATATATATATATATGTAAAATTACATGATTATTAATTTATGATATTATTGTGACCATATTTTACAAAATAAATTTCAAAAAGTTCTATCAAGCTTTCATTGTGCTGGACGGTGGGATAAATCCCATAGCCTTGATGCATGGATTTAAATTGCAACAATCCCTCCTTAGCATCATCAACCAGTTTACACGCATAGAGAACATCTAGGAATAATGGACTGTCAGGTTTGTTTTCATCTTCTTTGAACCAACCAAACATCGTAAGAGCTTATTTCCCTAATCCATTTTGTCCAAGAAAATTATTGCATGCCAAGCCTCGGGAATCTGCAGAGGCATTTCCTCAAATACACACAGAGCATCACTTAGCATCCCACAGTCTGAGTAAATCTCTAGCAACAACTGATGGTCATTCACATCTAAAAGCTCAAAGGAAGATTTCCTAATCTTTCCGTAGATAAACTCAACTAATGCTACATCCCCTAATTTCCCTTGTTTCTTTACTATCCCTAAAATTCGAAAGAAATCTTTAATTTGGGCCATCCTATCCAATGTTTTTTTATCAGCATCTCTGGGAGTAAAACCGTGAGTCACATACTTCTTTTTTGTGATGTTTGACTGCAAAATTGAACCTCTGCTTCCCCAATCGTAAATCACATACCTCCTTTTGTGATGTTTGACATGGGGTTTCCAGGGTAAACCTGCGAAATTGAACCCCTTCTTCCCCCATCGTATGAGCTTTTGGACTAAAATCAAAAGTTTATAGCATAAATTATTATATCAGCATATATATATACACATATATGTAAAATTACATGATTATTAATTTATGATATTATTGTGACCATATTTTACAAAAGAAATTTCAAAAAAATTATTATATTATTATCTTATCGAATTTTGCTATTTTTTACACTGACCCGACTTCAGACCAGTAAAATTGACTAATTTATAGTGTTTATTAATTTATAGATTATTAATTTATAGAGGTTTTACTGTAATAATAATCAATTGTTAGTTTTTTTAACCTTAAAAATGATTACGAAAATCGGATGAGGATTAGCACATAAATAAAGGAGTTACATTAATAATGATACCCTAATGATAAAATTAATTACTCCATATCACAAAAGCCGACGCTCTCACAAGTGTTTCTCAATAGACAAAAAACAAGTGCGTGCCGTTTCATGCACGTTAATAAGGCCCACAAAGCCTCTCACGCGCCTCGGTCCCCTCTAACACTACTTTCTCCTTTATGGTTCCTCAAAAGTCGATTAGATGCTTTAAAAACCAGTGGCATTTTCGTTAATTCACAGAACTCATAAGGTTAATCTTATCGATATTTGCTTTACTTCCGCACACGTGACGCTCCCGAGAAGACCAGTCATAAGTCCACGTCAGCTAATCACCGAGTCATTTCAAATTTCAATCGTATCCCAGCCGTTCGATATTGGTTCCACAAGAAATTATAACCGTCCGATCAGTTGAATTTGAAAAAATTCTCATTGATACGATAAAAATAAAATAAAAAATCATGCGTTACGGCTCTGTCGGAACAAAATCTAAAAGCTGACTAAAAAATTTAAACGACTCTTGAACAAGCTCCTTCTCTGATGTGAAAGAGAGTTCCTGCTTTTGTTTTTGAATTCACTTTCAAAATTCAAAAAAAATCTTCAACTATAATTCGTTTAACAGTTTCAGACATCGAACCCAGAAGCTCAAGCATAGTTCTGTTTTATTTCCAGGTAAATAGCTCTGCGTTTCAATTTTTCTTCATGTTCTGTTTGAATCTCTTGCTTTTAACACAAGCTCGTCTTAGGAAAGAACTTTTTGTTTTGCTTATAGTAAAGACAAGTTGTGGATTTGTCACCAACCTTGTATGTATGTAGTGTGTTTTAGTGGAGTTTGGTTCGAACTCTTATGAAGTATTTAAGCACACGATTTGTTTGAAAGAGACTCACATCTTCTCTTTAAAACAAAGTCTCTCTTCTCTCTTTATTACTTTTCCTCTAAAACCAGCTTTTTAATCTTCTTCAATCTTTTGTTTTTCTTTTAATCTCTGTAAGCTCTCTCATTCTTGTTCTTCACAAGGGTATTCTTGTCTTTTACTTTCCATGAGCCTTCTCATTAAAAATAAATACTATACTATATAATATAGTAATATTATGTTAATAGATTATAGATAGATGCTGATTCATGATAGATTCTTGTATTTATTTATTACCATATCATTAGCTTTATTTATAGCATTTATTGTTCACACCGACGAAGTAAAAGGAAATTGGAAAAGGACTTGTATATTTTTTGTCTGGTAGAGGATTAATTTTTGTTCTCCAGCAAAAGAAAAGAAAATATTGATTAAGCTTTTTGTTCTGTGATTCTCGAAACTCTTTTTTTTGGTTAGCTTCTTCCTTTTCTTCTTCTTGTTTTTATATAATCCGTGTCCCTTATTTATAACAAATCTTACCAACTTGTTCATCACTCATTCAACTACTCCCTTCATTACCACTTTTTTTGTTTTCTTTACAGAACTAAAGTATCAATGATTTGCCAGTGTGTCTCATCATCAAAGCATATTTGATCGTTTGGTTTCTTTTTGTTTCTGCAAATCGTTAAAGTTCTGTTTTTTTTCTTCTTTTGTGCAATTCAGTAGAGTTCAAGGATCATGGTGGAGGAGAGAATCGGAAACGAAACTATGGTTGTTGATCCAACAGTTGAAGATTTGTTATTACAGGCGCAAGAGTTTGTCCCTGTGGCGTTAACCAAAGCAAGAACGGTGAAAGTTTTCTCAAGCAGATGGAGAGTGATCATATCAAGATTAGAGAAGATACCGACATGTTTATCTGATTTGTCTAGCCACCCTTGCTTCTCTAAACACACTCTATGCAAAGAGCAACTTCAAGCGGTCTTAGAAACCTTGAAAGAAGCCATCGAGCTCGCTAACGTATGCGTCAATGAGAAGCAAGAAGGGAAGTTAAAGATGCAGAGTGATCTCGATTCTTTATCCGCCAAAATCGATCTTAGCTTGAAAGATTGTGGATTGCTTATGAAAACTGGTGTTCTTGGAGAAGTCACACAACCTTTATCATCTTCAGTTCAAGACTTGGAAACGTTCAGCGTTAGAGAGTTGCTTGCTCGGCTTCAGATAGGTCACTTGGAGTCTAAACGTAAAGCGCTTGAGCAGCTTGTTGAGGTAATGAAAGATGACGAAAAAGCTGTTATAACAGCTTTAGGTCGGAGCAATGTCGCGTCTTTGGTGCAGCTTTTGACGGCTACTTCACCTAGCGTAAGGGAAAACGCTGTGACTGTGATCTGCTCTCTAGCTGAATCAGGCGGTTGTGAAAACTGGCTTATCTCTGAGAACGCATTGCCTCCATTGGTAAGGCTACTAGAATCTGGAAGCCCTGTTGCTAAGGAGAAAGCTGTTATTTCTTTGCAGAGAATGTCGATTTCATCAGAGACTTCTCGTTCAATCGTTGGTCACGGCGGGGTTAGTCCGTTGATAGAGATTTGCAAAACAGGGGACTCTGTTTCTCAGTCTGCTTCTGCTTGTACTTTGAAGAACATCTCTGCTGTGCCTGAAGTAAGACAGACTCTTGCGGAAGAAGGGATCGTTAAAGTGATGATTAACATACTCAACTGCGGGATTCTGTTAGGATCTAAAGAGTACGCAGCTGAGTGTCTTCAGAATCTCACTTCAAGCAACGAAACTCTTCGAAGGTCGGTTATATCAGAGAACGGTATTCAAACTCTGCTAGCTTACTTAGACGGTCCTCTTCCTCAAGAATCAGGAGTTGCAGCAATTAGGAATCTTGTTGGCTCTGTTTCTCTCGAGACTTACTTCAAGATAATCCCAAGTTTGGTCCATGTTCTTAAATCAGGATCAGTCGGAGCTCAACAAGCGGCTGCATCAACTATTTGCAGGATTGCTACATCGAATGAGACGAAGAAAATGATCGGTGAATCAGGTTGTATCCCGTTGTTGATAAGAATGTTGGAGGCGAAAGCGAGCGGAGCTAGAGAGGTTGCTGCTCAAGCTATAGCGAGTCTGGTTACGGTTCCAAGGAATTACAGAGAAGTGAAGAGAGATGAGAAGAGTGTGACGTGTCTTGTGATGCTGCTTGAGCCGAGTCCGAGTAATTCGGCAAAGAAGTATGCGGTTTCGGGTTTGGCGGCTTTGTGTTCGAGCAGGAAGTGTAAGAAGCTGATGATCTCACATGGAGCTGTTGGTTATTTGAAGAAGTTGTCGGAGTTGGAGGTTCCTGGTTCGAAGAAGCTTCTTGAAAGAATTGAGAAAGGGAAATTGAAAAGTTTCTTTAGCAGGAAGTAGAGAGCTGCTAATAACAAAGTAGAAGAACATGAAGCAGATCTTTTATCAATGTTGGTATATATATATAATGTATTCTGTAATGTTTTCATAATCTTTATGAAACTTAGCCTATGATAATGATATCTTGTTTAGTATGTCTAAATCGTAATGTTGTCATATACTCATATGATCGGAATACACTAAACAGTGTACAAAACCGTCAGAATATTATAAGGTAACGGCCGTTTTCACTAAAAAAGTTCCGGGAAATATTTCAAGTATTTTGAGTGTTCTTATAATCTCAGAACTATGTTACAACAACGGTTGTTAAAAAAAAAATGTTAGAACAACAAAGACCTTTTCAAGAAAAGACCAAACATCAAACCAGTTTCTGGTTTTGAAAAAACAATAGTCAAGTGGTAGAGATTCTAATGCCGCTCAGAACATAGCCTCCAAAAGAACTCATCTGCATGTGAGGGTGAGATCTAGAAGGAAGCACCTGCATTTCGAGATATACATATATGAATGAATGAACAATCTCTTGATGATCTATCTATCTATTGGGATTTTAAAAAAGAGAATATTATCAAACCTGATATTCGCGTAGCCACGGTTCTGTTATTTGCAGGTTAATCGCCATCTTCTCCTGCTGAAGCTTGTGCATACATGTCGCCAGCGGCTGTGAATTTCATAATGAGATTTTGTTCATTATTACCAGACATATTAAACGCTTAGAGCAAGTTCTCTAAACTACAGGTCTACTATACAGAGAGCAGTTAGTGAGGGATATGTTCTTGACATACCTGTAAATACTGATGATATATTGCAAAGGGAGCAGAATATGAGAGCAGTGGCAATACATCTTTAAGTAAGCTCCAAGGGTCTTGGTCTTGTGCAGCCATGATTAGGCTGCAAATCAGACGATCAATTTAGTGATGAATGAACAGAATCCAATATCATTCACAGAAACACTTAATATATTACTTACCTAGAGAATCCGTTTTCTCGCCACATCTCTATTGTTTCTTTTGAAGCTTTGGCTCCAGCTTTTGGGGCTTTGATAATTTTGCTCTCTGGGACGACATTATCTACTACTCTAGCCTCAGCTGTCACAGTTGTTTCTTCCACCATAATATCAGACGTAGCTGTTTCCTGCATTTTTTCAATCAAAACCTTCTGTTACAACCACAAGATTTTCTCAACAAATCAAGACTCAAGTGAAACTGTATAGGTTCGCAACTTACATTGATATTGTTCTCAGCGATACAAACTTTTTGTTGATTGTTTTCTTCAGGAGACGCGGTATTGGCTGACGAGAGCTCGTTTATAGATGACTGCACGATCCTACACACGAGAAAAGGAACACACAAATGTCAATTACAGTTACATTATATAGAACGGCTACAATTAGAGAGACTTGGGAGAAAAAACTTGGGAGAGACCAATCTCGAACATACCTCTCTAAAACCTTGTCAGTAAAGTTGAACATCCTTACCATCTCCACAGGATATGGAGAACTTCCCTTATATGTATTGCAAACATAACCAGTGCCTGTTAAAAAAAATATACATAATAAGACTCACAATAGCAGTGGCATAATTGTTAAAGAAATATGCATGATGTAGGATTGCAAAAAGGTTATATATCTGCTGCTTAGTGTCACCATTAGTTGGACATTATGAAAGATAATGAGGTCATAACAATATACCTCCTAATCGTTCAGCAACTGCACCAGTGACAAGGCCACCAACCATATCCACAACAAGCACATCCGAGTATGCAGTGACATTAGCCATTGTTAATAGAAGAGATAACGCATCTACTCGTAAGAATCTACAACACACACACAAAACAAGATATACAACACAATCAATACATAATTCAAATCTCAACAGAGAAAAAAAGGACTCAGGATCTCTTCAGAATACACAATTAATGGAAAAGAAAACAAGTGTAATACTTACCCGATTCTGGCTGGATATTTCTTGAAATAAGCTTCACATATACTGGTAAACAATAAACAGAACCCTTCATAAGAAAAACGAAAGACGCCGAGAAAACAAAAGAAGACAATAAAACAACAAATAATAATGAATACCTTCGAGAAAAAGGGCGTCGAAGAAGCAGCTTTGGAGCATATTTCTTCTGCTTTTTAAGCAGATATTTTTCCTACAAGATAGTAACAAGAAAAGTCAAATTATATGTCTTTCCAAAACTACTACCAAAGTAGAAGCAGAGAGATTAATTACGATATATATATACATTACCTGAGACAACTGAGTCTTCTTATCAAACGTTTTGCTGTTTGCAATTAGAGCTTCAATAATCTCATCCCCTTTTGCACCCTCTCTACTCATAAAAAGACAAAAACTTTAGGAAATCTTCCACAATAATAAAAACAGAGGATATAAAGAGTTCTTCTAACCTCCGCATAGCTTCAATTTCTTCACCAGTAAGGTTCTGAGCTTCATTATTGTCAACGAGTTCCCTATTATCTCTTGAATCGTCCATTACATTATTGCTGTTATTTTCTGTATAAACAAACATCAATCAGACCAAATTCAATCTATCTTTAAACCAACCATCAAAACACTAAAACATTATAAGTTACTCAGTTTCTTTAGTTATTCTTATAGCTTAAAGGATGATGTGATGATATTGGTGGTATTAAAAAAACAAACCTTGCTTAACGGGTAGAATGCGAGAGAGGAAAGAACCATCTTCTCCGCTTTCAACTTGGAACAGAGATCCAAACGGAGCACCGATCAATGGTTTTAATGAATAGTTCTTATTCCCAATCTTTAATATACTGCAAAGAAGATAAAAAAAGAATCAAATAACCAAATTGAGGATGAGAATCAATCTGGAATATAAAAAATTTAAGAGAGTTTAAAAGGATGAGAAGACACGCACGCGCCACCAGATAAACGAGCGAAGACGAGACGGTCACCATCGTTAACGTCGAGCAAAACACTGTAACCTTCGCTAGCCAATCTGGGATTTGGATCTTGAGGCTTTGTATCTTCTTCCGACATGACTCTCTGATCCTTATTGAGTTCCATCACCATTCACCAATAAGGCAATAAAGAAAAAAAAAAAAAGACTGCAGTTATATGTTTTTGGTTAGTTTCAGTTTCGTGATTACAACATAATAAAAAGTGAGAATGACGGATTTGTATAAGTATTAAAACCCTAACTAACGACTACGGGTTTTGTCGGTTTAAGGAAAGTTCGGTTTAAATGTTAAAATTAGGCCTCAAATCATAACCCAATTCGATTTTATTGGGCTTTTAAAGGCCCAATTAAAGGAGTCAGACACGTGGGGTTTCACTCCTAGAGATGTGTGCCACGTGGATGAGACGCGCGAGATATCCTCAACTTCCGAAAGGAGAGTGAGAGTCAACAGAATCGACGGCTGAGAATGAGGGATGGAAGAGATGAGTGCGTTGACACAGACGGCGTTGTTTTGTTTGTTTATCAGGAAACGAAGATGACCAAACAAGCCCTATCTCCCCCACACGATCAAGACAAAAACAATTAGTTCCAAAAACTGAGGCATTGAATCTTTAATTAGTTGATCGCTTCGCTCTCTCTCTCTGTTCACATATCTCCTCCCCAAAGGTATTGTTGCTTTTGATTTATCTGATTGTTTAAAATTTACAATTTCTTAGATCAGAAACGAGTTTGAAGATCGAAAAGGCTGTGAATTTGCTAATTTTGATTTGGGGGTCTCTTTGGTGATAAACGTTTTCCGGGTTTTTGTTTTTTTGGTTTTTTACCAGAGAGAAGAAGATGGCGACGACACTAGATGTATCAAGAGCGGAGCTAGCTCTTGTGGTTATGTATTTGAACAAAGCTGAGGCTAGGGATAAGTTATGCAGAGCTATACAGTATGGTTCCAAGTTCTTGAGTGGTGGACAACCTGGTACTGCTCAAAATGTTGACAAATCTACCAGCTTAGCCAGAAAAGTCTTCCGTCTTTTCAAGGTAAGAGATCCTTTTTTAGCTGTTTCGGTTTCGTTTTCCCAACTTTGATTTAGTATTGTTTAGCTTTGTTGATTCACTATATATATGTATTTGTTCATTGTTGTAGTTTGTAAATGACTTGCATGGTCTTATCAGTCCTGTGCCTAAAGGGACTCCTCTTCCTCTTGTTTTACTTGGAAAGGTATGTGCTTTCAGAGCTCAGAGTTCGTTTCAATTTCCTACTAAACCCATTAATATGTGCTTCAGAGCTCAGAGTTCGTTTCAGTTTCATACTAAACCCACTAATGAACTGTGTAAAGGAATCTCAAGTACAAAGATTTATTAGTCCCCTCCCTTGTTTTCATATCTTTGTTCATGGATGTTTTTGTGATTTTCAGTCTAAGAACGCACTGTTATCTACGTTCTTGTTCCTGGATCAAATTGTCTGGCTTGGGAGATCAGGAATATATAAGGTGAGAGAGATCAAATTCAAATCTGTGTACCACTGAGGTCTATTGAATTTTTGTGTTTTGGCTGATGTCTTTATGTATCTCAACACAGAACAAAGAACGTGCTGAGTTGCTTGGACGTATATCTCTTTTCTGCTGGATGGGATCGTCTGTGTGTACAACTTTAGTCGAGGTCTGTCTTCCTTTCGCTTTTCCAATCGATTCTTCATGTTACCTTTACCATTTTCACCACTTATATTTATCGGTTTTCACTGTTATTTAGATTGGTGAGATTGGAAGGCTTTCTTCATCAATGAAGAAGATTGAAAAAGGACTCAAGAATGGTGGTAACAAGTATCAAGTAAAGTTCTCTCTCCTTTGATCAAGAATCTTCTAATTCTACAAAATCAAATCTCCTTTTATCAGCAACTCAAATTCCTGTTTATCAAATTGCAGGATGAGGAGTATCGTGCTAAGCTTAAAAAATCAAACGAGAGGTCACTTGCTTTGATCAAAGCAGCTATGGACATTGTTGTAGCAGCTGGTTTGCTTCAGTTGGCTCCAAAGAAGATCACTCCTCGTGTCACCGGAGCTTTTGGATTTGTCACCTCCGCAATTTCTTGTTACCAGGTAAACACTTCTTTCTCCACAAAAACCGATCTTTCCAATATCGTAACTTTCTTCTGCTGATCTTATATGACTCTCATTATTCTCTATAAACCACAGTTGCTTCCGACTCGCCCCAAGATCAAAACACCCTGAAGTCGATCGAGGAAGCTGGTGTTAAGGAGAAACTCANGGTAACAAGTATCAAGTAAAGTTCTCTCTCCTTTGATCAAGAATCTTCTAATTCTACAAAATCAAATCTCCTTTTATCAGCAACTCAAATTCCTGTTTATCAAATTGCAGGATGAGGAGTATCGTGCTAAGCTTAAAAAATCAAACGAGAGGTCACTTGCTTTGATCAAAGCAGCTATGGACATTGTTGTAGCAGCTGGTTTGCTTCAGTTGGCTCCAAAGAAGATCACTCCTCGTGTCACCGGAGCTTTTGGATTTGTCACCTCCGCAATTTCTTGTTACCAGGTAAACACTTCTTTCTCCACAAAAACCGATCTTTCCAATATCGTAACTTTCTTCTGCTGATCTTATATGACTCTCATTATTCTCTATAAACCACAGTTGCTTCCGACTCGCCCCAAGATCAAAACACCCTGAAGTCGATCGAGGAAGCTGGTGTTAAGGAGAAACTCATTTCAGAAAGTTTATGGTGGTCTTTTTTAAGGAAATTTGCTGCTGTTACTAGTTCGTATAAATACCATACATATATGCAGGAAGGATGTTTTTAATAAATATGTTTATGCCTCAGATTCTTGATACACAAGTTTCAATATTGAATTATTGTTAGATGTTGGTTTTATTAAGCAAATACTGGAGTAGTAAACCATATGGTTATTGAAATATAAAGCCTGACCTGAAACTCTCCAAACCAAACATCAATCTATAACAATAGTTACTATAATGATAGAAATTCAATCTACTTGTGAAATATTAGAGGCAAGCTAGCCGAGCAAGCTGCCCTACAAATGCATCAACCATCTTGTTTGAGAGACGAAGAGCATCCTCGGTTCTCCCAGCTTTTAAATATGCATCGATCATCGATGTGTATGTAGAAACATCAGGACTCACCAATTCGTGTGAACACATTTCTTGAAACAAGTGCTCTGCCTCAAACAATATGCCCTGCTTGTTAAGCCTTGTGATAATGTTTCTGTAACACGTAACAACATGTGGGTTCTTGTTCAGCTTTAATGCTTTCACCTTGTGGAAAATTTGGATTGCGTGGTCAAACCGACCAATTTTGAAAAACTCGTTCACCACGATATTTAGCGTATAATGATTCACATTGTCCATCTCCTTGCTATGCAAAACCTGGTCGAATAAGGACCAAGCTTCAGTTTTCTTGCCATACTTGAGAAGAAGGGCCAAAAGTGCGTTGACGACAGTGTCCTTCGTAAGTTTGCGCAACTGCAAAAGACCGTAACAATGCATAGCCTTGACCTCCTTACCTTGCTCGAACCAATACTTCATGTATGTGTGGCTAAAAATTGCAACACGGTCATACTCATCACCATGCACATGAGAGCTCCCCAATAGACGGCCCAATACCTCATTGGCCTTTTCAAAACCCCCTTGACGCAATAGCCACTCCAACAGGGGCTGCTTGTACAAATTCGCATTCCAATCCAAATTGGAAAACCATCTCCATCTCGGCTGATCTAATCGATCCATGACTTCGTCTTGTCTCCCGGCGTCGACCAAACCTTTGGAGATGAGGGATTTCGTAAGTGAGGAGTCGTAGAGGTTAAGAGCGTCGTCCAAACGGCCTTGATCCTCGTGGAGTTTGATGATATGATTAAAGTAACCATAGCAAGGTGTAATCTTGGAAACGCGGTAGAAATAATGGAACAGGTCCAAGGCATCTTCGTACCTCTTGGCTTCGCACATGGCGCCTATTATTGCTTGGCACGTCTGGTAGATGACGACCGTGGATTCAGCATTATGTTGGGCCGCCGTGTCCACGTCTCCCAAGCGGATCAGGAAATCGCGCTTGTAAAGCTAATGGTCT
Organism: Camelina sativa; assembly: GCF_000633955.1. Lineage (NCBI taxonomy): Eukaryota > Viridiplantae > Streptophyta > Magnoliopsida > Brassicales > Brassicaceae > Camelina > Camelina sativa. The sequence continues at coordinate 1,195,349 of NC_025689.1, read as the reverse complement.
GTAATCTAAGGACAGATCTTTCTTGACGACGGAGGAGAAGCTACGAAAGGAAGAGAGGACGAGCCGACGACAGAGAAACATGGCGGCGGACGACAAGTGACAATGAAATCCGAGAATATCAAGATAAATATACACTAAATATATATACTTGCAATTTCCAAAATATTATTATTTTTTGTTTCTATTTCTCTAAGATATTCCATAATTAAATATAATATTAACTTGTGTTATAATAAAATCCATTTGAGAAAGAAAGCCCCCTGTCCAACCGAGAAAGCTTGATGCACAAGAATCAGATTGCCGAGTAAGGATGCACAAGAATCAGCTAAGTGTGTCAAACGTTCTAGTTGACGCAGAAGGTTTCAGTATTAAAGGAAAGACAAAGACTCTGTTGGGAGTGGAGACTTTGAAAGGATCTTATTAAGTGGTGACACGTGTCATCACATGAGAGGAGCTGATTTGTACTTAGCTTGTGCAAAGTACCATCTAAATTCATGAGCTGAAATTAATTCAAGTTACATATAAATTGATAGTAATGTCATGCGAATAATATAGGGAGGTGTCTCTTATTGATATTTTGTTTTTTCGTATAGCGATTGCAAATGAAAATGATAAACTAAATGTTGATGGCGATTGTGGATTTAATTAGCATTATGTAACTTGAACATTTTTGTTTCTTTTTTTCAGGGTGTAACTACTTAAACGAGAATTAAATCTTTGATCCTTTATTTTGGGTTTATCTAGGAAATTAAAGCATTGATCTTTTTTTTTGGGTTTGTTTTGATTTAAAAAACTGGTATGTATGTAGTTACTATGTTGATGAGAGCAGGTGATTACACTAGTGCCATGACGTTAATCGAGACAATGTCCTTTCAGCCAGAAGATCAGATCACAATAAACTCTGTCTTAAGTTTCTGCCATACCCATGAAGAAGTTCAAAGATTCATCAACTATTTGAAGGATCAGAACATAAGATATGAAGTTTTTCCCTACATTTTGTGGAAATTCTCACTGGTTGATTGGACATTACAAAAAAATGGTATTTTACATCATTTAATTTCTATATTTGCATCAGATTTAAATGATGTAAAAATAATTTACATCACTTTAATAAATGATTTACATTTTATTGATGCAAATAATTTGAATCGGTTAACAAAATATTTGTATCAGTTATTGTAATTGATGTTGTTATATATCAATTGTAAAAATGATTTTAATTTTACATCAATTGATATAAGTGATGTTACTATTTATGTCAGTTATAATTAAATGATGTTAAGATTAATGTCACTTTTAATAAATGATTTAAATTATACTAGTATCATTTGTAATTATAGATGCTAAATATTTGTTTATCAAATATGAATAACCGATTAAATTAGTGGTAGTTTTATAGATAATTCTCAAAATTGTGCTATCTTCAATTATCCTTAATCTCTATTAGTGGTAGTTTACAGGCTATTTTTTATAGATGAAAGCACGAATACATGATTCAAAATTCAATAAACTAGTTTTGTTCCTTAATTTTCTGGTACATCAATCTCGACCATGTATCACCTTGAATCTGATGCTGAAAATCCTTTGGATATTTTCCATCAATGGTTAATCACATGAAAAAAACTGTAGGAACCATCGTAACCTTAGCCTAAAATTGTACGCCTTTGGCATCTGTTTTGCAAAGTCTTCTCTGATCTTCTTAATTAGGGTTGAGATCGAAAACTGGTGGCTCCAACTTCTTCACGGACCACACTAACGTAGACATAAATGATGTGCCTCGGCTTTAACATCCGTCGAGCATCATCCACTTTCCTAGCCTTAACATATCCATTGATCATTGATCTAAATGTAGGAATCTCAAGGGACAAGACCAAGTCGTCTTTGTGTGACCACATTCCCTCAAACAAACCTTCTGCCTCAGTCATCATTCCAAGCTCGCAAAACCTGTCGATAATGTTAGTATAACACGGAGAAAACGAAGCTCCCAGCTTGAAAGTATCCATTGCCTCCTTAAAGTTGCCGATCTTGAAACACTCATTCACCATCATATTAATAGTCTCTGAATCGAAACTATCTACACCATTATGAGGTCGACGAAACTCATCACTGTCAGAACCTCGTGTGTTAGAATTGTTTATCATCTCCTTGAACAATGCCCACGGCTCAAATATCTTACCGTGCTTTAGCAACATTCTCAAAAGGGTATTTCCAGCCGTCGCATACAGCATGAAATGTCCATCATCTTTGGTGATTGAGCTGTAAATGTTCATGGCTTACTCATCATTGCCTTGTTTAAACCAGTAATCCACAAATTCTGCATCCACCATCGCTATTTTGTCGTGGTCATAAAGATCAGGAGGTATATTGTCTAAAAGAACAGAGCCTTGGCGTCCACGTAACGTTTGGCCCCGATCATGGCGTCGATGATTTCGTTGCACATGACGAGCGTTGTCTCGGGGCCATCGCGATGATCTTCCGATCCAGCGAAACGAGAGATTTCCGCAGCCTTGTCCAACTGAGAAAGCTCGATCATTGTTTTGACTCTGTAGCTTCTGGGTGAGAGCCAACGGGAGTGAAGACGGATCTCTTCCCAGTGAGTACCGCACGGAGGAGGCTGAGGCAGAAGAAAAGACGCTTCATGTAAGCAAAATCCTTGCAGAGATTTCTGCCAAGGCTCATCATGGCTGCAGAGCCGGAGAGGGGAACTAGCTAGGTTTTAGAGAGCCCGATGATCTATATTTTTGTCACGTTTATTCGGGTTTAGATCATTAGTTCCTGTTGGTTATATGACTGTTTAGAATCCATTCGGTATTTTAATTTTGATAATCTCAATTCGGACGATCGGTTGGAATGTTTGGGATAAAGAAACGATTTAGAACCAATGAAATATTTTTGATTCGGTTCGGTTACTTTAACGTGCAGACATGTACAATAAAACGCATGAAATGGGGTGCAAAGAAGCTTATTGAGAGATTGAACCTAGCAAACCTGTGAACTACTCCATCCTGTCAAACGCCTCCGCCTCCGAAGAGATCAATTACAGGGATCTGACGTGTGAGAGCATCTTCAATGGTTGGATCCAAATTATGGGATCCAACTATATTTATAATTGGAAAAAATACATATCTCAAAAGTTAGACACTTAAGCATGTTTATTAGTTTTGGCTAGTCCAATGGTAAACACCTCATGGACAAATACACAAATACAAATCACTCAACCAAAATACATTTCATCGGGAAACTCAAACTTCTGAATCTAGCATATTAAAAAAGCTGTTTATCAACAAAGCAAGTCCTATGTGTTACATAACCAAGTCCAAATCAAATCACAATTGAGAAGGATAGAAAACAACAAGAGTACCTTTGGACCCATGGTGACTTTAACAGCAACAGCAAGATCTTCAAAACCCTTAAGCATCAACGCTCGAGATTCAACAACAACGAAACCATTTTTTTAGAATTAGCAAAATCGGGATAAAGCAAATAGATTTGAAGATCAAAACCCAGATTGATTCAATTCCTCATTGCCTTCCATTGTTAAGTAAACCCAATGGTTGGATCCTATACAGAAACATAATCACATTCATGCCTAATAACACATACAGATTCAAATAACCCTAATTTGCTGAACGAAAATCGCGGATTTGCTCAACAGAGTCGACGATTTGCTGAACATCTCATCGCCGATCGTGACCATCATCTCCGGCGGATAGAAGACTCCGACGAGCCAATTTATCCTCCATTGGGTTCCGATTTCGTGAAGGCTCGTCGGACACAGAGCGAGAGAGAGAGAAACACGGGCCAAATGTTTTTTTTTGTTCTAATAGTTTTGCCTCAACCAACAACACAGTGACACGTATGGTATTCTAAAACCAAAAAAAAAAAGAGAGATCCAAAAGATCCAAATGTAAACCCGTATCCAATGTTATTTTGTATTTTTGATTTAAATTTTAGACCCAAAATAGATGGATCCTCAGTTGGACCCTCCGTTGGAGATGCTTCTTTCCTTTAGTATTCTCATAGCGTTAAAATTGTGTATATTTCTAAAACATTTTTTTACTAATTTGAGGTGAACAGAAATATAAATATATATATTTAAATCATCATATACAAATATTTTTGAAAATAATAATCGAAAAAAATGAACCTACACGCAAAAGCCAAAAATTGTAATATGTATAGAAATTGAAAACCATTAATAATTAATCAAACAACTTGAAATTAATCCGCAGCTAAAGCGATGCTCGAAAATTATTATAATTAGTCAAAAAAAAGTTTTGACATTAGTGAACAAATATTTTTTGTTTTACGATTAATAACAACGATATGGCAGGAAGCTATAATAATGATTTTAACAGAAAAAAAAATAGAGCATAAATTTTTCCATTGCAGAACTAAGAACACACCTCAAGGTCCCACGCTGGCGCTAATCACCAATAATCTTCGCAGCTGCAAGCCCTGTCATTAATTGGTGGAATCTCTTACGATCTCGGGAGATAATTTCTCTACCAACTATGACTCCCATAATCTTGAATGCATTATGACAGTCGACACATAATCCCGTCATTTTGTTATGTCACTTATGTAAAACTTTTAACTTATTTATAGTTTGATGTTATCTTAGGTCTAATTGAATTTGTATACAAATACTAAATACCTTCAAAGTCATCAAATAGGTAAGTATTATTAGCTTAATGTGTACTAATTGTGCAAGTCACCATCTAAAGTCTATGAGTTGAAATTAATTCATGGCATACAAATTGATAGTGTGTTCATCTTATTAATATTTTGTTTTTCGGTGTAGCTATTGCAAAATGATAAAGTAAATGTTGAGTTAAATAGTGTTGGTAAGTTCACATTATGATACTCGTATTGACACAATTAACCTAATATTAATAAAATATTTTTTATTGACAATAAAATATGTCTTTTAAGCTAATAATACTTAGTTATGTGTGTTCTTAGTTATATCATAATTAGCCTTTGGCCATAATCACATGTAAAGCTCCTTAAGTTTTATTATTGCATTATTTTGCTTAGCCATTAAAAAAAACACTGGAGATAACCAAAAACTAGAGCAAAATCCAACTGTAAAGCTACAACTTGGGAGTGATCCATGCATCGTGGAACACTCATTTTACAATGAAGGCTAATTATATATATTAAAACTAAATATCCTGGATATTTTTCTAGTAAATATCTTGAAAGCTGATAGGCCATGCATGGATAAAGACTATGGGATTTTGATTTGGAAATTTTTAGATTTAGTTTGTTTTTTCTGTTACCTTTGTTCAATTTAGTTTTAGATTAAAGTCTACTTTAAATCATAAGAAATCAACTATTTTACTTCGGTTATCTTAACAACTTATCATTAAGATCTATTGTAACTTTTATTGGAATGGGACTCAAGAGTAATTTTGGTTTGAATATTGTTTATTTTAAACATGAGAATTCCCACCCAAAAAAAAAACATGAGAATATGTACCAACCAGGATAGATCGGTTCAATTCCATTCGTTTCAAATGTCCCAGTCCAATGCCATGGGGTATTGGTTTAGGTTTTTAACTTTTAGGTGTAAGGTACATAATGTAGTTTGGATATCAGCTTTTTGTTTACAAAGGCAAACCAAACTCCTCTTACTACGTTGTTTTACGATTCCAATGTTTTTGGTTCAAAAACATTGCTTATTCGGGCTTTTCTTCACAACCCCGCAAGGTTTTAAACTCCTCTGGCCCCCAAAAAAGTGCAAACTACATTCCCATAACTGGCGTATATACAGAGCAAAAGAAGAATCTCAGTGTAGGCTTTTTTTTTTTGTAAAAACAGTGCTTATAAACCGGGGAATTCATTCAAAAAGTGCTTCGGTTAAGTAATAAAATTGGTTTGTACCGGTGAAAAGTGCAATTGGGATTGCGTCTCTTTGCATCCAAAGGACCCAAACGGACCCCTCTCACCTATGATATCAAAATTCACGCGCTTCATCGCAGCGTGCACTTTCTCACATACACGGATTCCTTTCTTTAAAAAAAAATTGGTAAGATTAACACAAGTTATAAGGAAAACTTTGATACAAGACATTAAAAACTCTTCCAAAAGTTAAAAGATATATTGCTCATAATAACAATGCATGAATATGTACACAATCCATAATTTCCCAAAACTAAATCTAATCATTTGATGAAATTGGAAAAGAATAATATTGTGAACAAAATAATTCCCCCATTGTTGTTGCCTATAACAAGCTCGCACGTTTAAGCCTAATCTCTCACGAACGATACATCATTACAAAAAAAACCTCCTTGACCCTTTGACCTTAATGCGCGTACCGAACACTCGCTCTTATTTTTTTCATCCCCTCCCTTTATATTACACACCATCGAACCACTTCATATCAACCCCTTAGAAAACTTAACTCGTCACACATTCGATTCGACTCTCGTCGATCGACGTCGTTGTGTTTACATATATATTTTGATTTCATCCATTTGGTTGATCGTTTTTTTTTCCCCCAAAGAGATGAATTTATTTACAAGAATGTCATCTCGGTCTAAGAAGTCGAATCTTTACTACGTAACCCTAGTGGCGCTTCTCTGCCTCGGGAGCTACCTACTCGGTATTTGGCAAAACACGGTGCCGAATCCACGCGCCGCCTTCGATGATTCAGACGGTACACCGTGCGAGACGTTCACCAAACCAAGTTCCACGAAAGATCTCGACTTCGACGCGCACCACAACATTCAAGATCCGCCTCCGGTGAAGGAAACCGCCGTGAGTTTCCCGTCGTGCGGCGCCGAGCTGAGCGAGCACACGCCTTGCGAAGACGCGAAGCGATCGTTGAAGTTCCCGAGAGAGAGGCTGGAGTACAGGCAAAGGCATTGTCCCGAGAGGGAAGAAATCTTGAAATGTCGAATCCCGGCGCCGTACGGTTACAAAACGCCTTTCCGGTGGCCGGAGAGCCGTGACGTGGCGTGGTTCGCTAATGTGCCTCACACGGAGCTTACAATTGAGAAGAAGAATCAGAATTGGGTCCGGTACGAGAATGACCGGTTTTGGTTCCCTGGTGGCGGTACGATGTTTCCACGTGGCGCTGATGCTTACCTTGATGATATCGGACGGTTGATTGATCTCAGCGGCGGCTCTATCCGTACAGCCATCGATACCGGTTGCGGGGTACGTTTTTAATTTCTCTTCCCTCCGATTAAACCGAACCACCCGGTTCGATCATATTTTTTATTTTTATAATCAAAAATTAAAGAAAATAAAAATAAGATTTTCTCTCTCGCTAATCTGTTAAAATCGAATAAATCTGTTGGGACGTCCATTTCAAACTAATGCATATCCTTAATCTAGTCATATCTAGTCTCAATTCCATTTGATTAGTGCATCACCATTTTGGAATTCATACTAGATTAGAGAATAAAACATATTGTTTTTTTCAACATCTTTGAGTGTTACCCACTAAGTCACCTAATCGTATAATGTCACTATTGACCTACTCATACTTTACTGCTAAACCTGTAAAGTTGAAAAATAAACTTGGTAACAAAAGAGTCAAAATGAAGAAATTTTTGTTCTCTTAGATTGACTTTATTTTTGATTTGCCTTAGTTTTCTAACTTTTGTTGGTATATATGACCAATCAAATGTGTCTTTGGTTTTACAGGTGGCAAGTTTCGGTGCATATCTTTTATCAAGAAACATTACAACGATGTCATTTGCACCAAGGGACACACACGAAGCTCAGGTACAGTTCGCACTCGAGCGTGGCGTGCCGGCGATGATCGGAATCATGGCTACAATCCGCTTACCGTACCCTTCTAGAGCCTTTGACTTAGCACATTGCTCTCGTTGCCTTATCCCTTGGGGCCAAAATGGTTCGACTCTAAACCCTAAACAAGTTCGAACTCACTCCCTTTTTGAGTTGTAATAAATAACACTTTTGTGTTGTGTTTCAGATGGGGCTTACTTGATGGAGGTGGATAGAGTTTTAAGACCAGGAGGGTATTGGATACTTTCTGGACCGCCTATTAATTGGCAGCAACGATGGAAAGGATGGGAAAGGACGATGGATGATTTGAATGCAGAGCAGACTCAGATCGAGAAGGTCGCGAGAAGCTTGTGTTGGAAGAAAGTTGTTCAGAGAGATGATCTTGCTATTTGGCAAAAACCCTTAAACCACATTCACTGTAAGAAAACCAGACAGCTCTTGAAGAATCCGGAGTTTTGTCGTCATGATCAAGATCCCGACATGGCCTGGTAATCAATCAATCAGCTTCTATATCTAAGATTTATAAGTAGTTTAGAATTTGGCTAAAAATTTTCGAATGATTCAGGTATACGAAGATGGATTCTTGTTTGACGCCATTACCTGAAGTTGATGAGGCGGAGGATCTTAAGACAGTGGCTGGAGGAAAGGTAGAGAAGTGGCCGGCTAGGTTATACGCGGTTCCTCCAAGAGTAAACAAAGGCGATCTCGAGGAAATCACACCTGAAGCTTTCTTGGATAACACGAAACTGTGGAAACAGAGAGTTTCTTATTACAAGAAATTAGACTACCAGTTGGGTGAAAGCGGGAGATACAGAAACTTAGTTGACATGAACGCTTATCTCGGTGGTTTCGCGGCGGCTCTAGCTGATGATCCAGTCTGGGTCATGAACGTTGTCCCGGTAGAGGCTAAGCTCAATACTCTCGGTGTCATTTACGAGCGTGGTCTCATCGGAACGTATCAAAACTGGTAAGTTTAAACCGAACTTATACTAAACCCGGAATTTTCTTTCTGGAAGGTTATGGTTTAATCCGGTTTTTCTTCATTTCATTAGGTGTGAAGCGATGTCGACGTATCCAAGAACGTATGATTTCATCCACGCTGAATCGGTTTTCACATTGTACCAAGGTAAATGTGAACCGGAGAAGATATTGTTGGAGATGGACCGGATTCTTAGACCGGGTGGTGGAGTGATTATAAGAGATGACGTGGACGTTTTGATCAAGGTTAAGGAATTAACCAAAGGATTACAATGGGAAGGTAGAATTGCTGACCACGAGAAGGGTCCTCATGAAAGAGAGAAGATTTACTATGCGGTGAAACAATACTGGACCGTTGCTGCTCCTGAGGAAGATAAAAACAATACTAGTGCTCTCTCATGATTTTGAGATTTTTTTTTCATTTCTTTTTCTTACAATGTTATGCTTTTTGGTTTTGATTTTGATTTTTTTTTATTTACAACAATAAATTCTCAATGATTGTTGTCATTATTCTTATTATAAGAAATAAACAAAAATTAGTGTACGAGATCGATTAGTACCTCATCGTATAAATCATAAGACTGAGTACGCATACGTATACACCCAACTATGTTTGTAGGATAAAAACTTGGTAAGCTAGTGTAAACTTTGGCCCACTACGTTAATTAAGAATTTTATGGTATTTGAATGTGTTAAAAAAATTGGGTTGTTATTATTATCATCTCATATTCGAATGTCTATAAACGTTTTTGAGAATTTATACTACATATGGTAATGACTTTCAAGTTCAGATGTGAGTTTGGTATTCGCTTTTCATTTTCCAGTGCCAATCCAAACTCAAATCCTTAGATATAACGACGAGTAGTATAATGGCATTAACCCATCACGAGAGCTTAGTATCATGGCATTAACCCATCACGAGAGCTTAGTAGTAATGACATTAACCTATGATTTGTTTGACAACATGCATGTTGACTGTAGTAAGTGTGAACTTTTGATTTTTATTATGTCAAGAGTAGTTTCTTCATATTCAACCATATGACAGCTACCTTTCATTATAAACCTTTATGTACTATTTTTAGTTTCATATTTTCATTAGTATCTGGACGACTTTTTCTTTGTCGTTGATTTGGGTACCAAAATATTTATTGTTACAGACTTTTTCACTATTTATTACTATCAAAGGAAGATTGTTTGTGATACACAGTATAAAACTTGATTTTTATTATTAAAATTGTTCCAACGTTTCGGAAAAGTATATTTTCACCAATCGTATTACAGATCTTGTTAAATATATATTTCGTATGCAAGTCTTCATAAAGTCATAGTAAAATTTTCCTAAGTAAAATTTCCCAATAAAATAGTGAGAAAACCTTCTTAAATTGTTCATTTCAAGCTGTGATATACTAATAATATAACAGGTGAGTAATCATCTTGGAAGATATCATACTTATGAACAATATTGTTTTGCCTTTCTCGGTGTGAAGGCTACTTTTTTTCTGCCGGCCTTTTGGTTTCTGTACTTCGAGTAAGTAAAGAAAAGCATATGTTATAAATGAAGCAGTTCATTTCGACAGCTTTTCACGTCCATTACTATCCAATCATTCAATTATTGATTCTTAGAGCATGTTTATCGGTAGTATCAAGGAGAAGGGGTTGTTAAATATTATATGAATTAATTGTGTGTTTTCTTAAATATAAGAACTCATGATCTCTTAGATAAAATGTTCTAATTTATTGGTAGGTTCTTATTTTGGGTCTCTTATTTTTGAAAATATTGTTTTTTAAAATATAAAAATTTTAAATAGAATAGAAGTAGTATAAATGTGTAAATATTTAAAATTTTATAAAATTAGAAAATATTACATTTTAATTAATTTTCAAACATACAAAACATAATAAAAACATTAAAACATATTACAACAGAAGTGCAATTTATAAATAGAGAGAATGATTCATTTTAATACTGATTAGGTCCAAATTAAACCTTTATATCATACAAAGTGATGCAATTATAAAAAGAAAAACTATACAAAATTACAAAGGTTTAAGGTTTTGTAATCTTCTCTCAGTGCAATTCTCACTCTCAGTGATTCTTTACATTTTTTTTCACAAAGAGCCGGTAACAAACAAAACTTAGCTACAAAGCATTTTGACAGGAGAAAATTGTACGGTCAGACAAGCATGATCGGAGATATTGTAGTTCTCCGGCCACAGTTCTTTCTCTGCTTCTTGCGGAAACAAAACCGCTTTCTTTACTCTCAATCCAATTGCTTCTTCTTCTTCTTCTTCTTCACCTTCTTCTTTCTTACTCTCCATCATACTCTCTCTGCAGTTTCGAGGTTTGTTCACCATCGTCGTGTACCAATCAAAGAAAACCCCAAATCGTTATTCCTAACCCCAAGAACAAAGTAAGGAACCTGCAACATCAACATTTTAAAACATTTACGGTTATGCCAAAGAGTGAACTAGTATAAGGCATGAAAAAAAGCTATCCAACAAAAGCTGAAAAAAAAAGCTAACAAAGGAGCAGAGCAGCATTCTGCAATTCACAATTTTGACTAAAGAGAGCTTTAAAATGATGGGAACACAATAACGTATCAGGCCAACAAACAAAACTTTGCTCACTCGCTCGAGTTATGGCTGCAGCTCTCACATAGTAGACATTCACCAATCATTAGTACCAAATCAGACTAAACATACTCACTTGACATAAGAAGCCGCAAAATTAAGATTTTATATTGCGCATGGCCAAAGAACTAAAACACAGATGATCATTACACTATGAATCAGAATACAATAAAAAAATCTTGCTCTAGTCTAATCCAAAATCAGAATTGGCAAATTGGGTTCTTACAAAACAATGATCATAACCAAAACTGCAACAAAAACAGAGAAGCCATATCCTAATTCACTTTTTTTTAAAGCCATATACTTCACATTGTAGCAGCAATCATCAATTTTTGAAGTCTGAAACAATGAACAACCTAAATCGGGAGTGTATAAATTATTCATGATACCTGCGTAGTTAGACACAATGAAATCATCAAGAAAAAAAAACAAAGGCAACCGAGAAAACAAACACACTTGAGATGACAACATAACAACAGAAAGTGTTAACTGTTAACTTAACAGTGTTAAGAATCGCACAAGACCCAAGCAAAAAAAAAAAAACAAAATTGAGGAAGAACCAAATAGAATAAAAGAGAGAATGACTTACAGAGAAAACTTTAAGCAGTGGACAAAGAGAAGACAAGAAGCTAGATGACTTGCTGCTCGTATCACAAGATACCGTAGTAGATTTTTGTGATGCTTCATCCGTTTTCGCCTCTGATTTCACATAAAGTCTTCCCCTTTCGCAGACCCATGTCCCGTTTCTTGAAATTTGTTTTGGAGAATTGATGAGGTCAATGAGAATGGAACGTGGATGATGGAAACAACGCAATCGGAAAACAGAGAGTGATGTTAGCCACCGATGTTAGCATTGGATTCCACAGAAACCCTAATTCCATCTCTTTTGATTTCATCTCCTTTGATTCCATTGCGAGTTCGATCGAGAGAGAGATAGAGGGAGAAGGAGAGGAAGAGAAAGAAAATCAATTTGTCAATTTTTTATTTCCGTTTTCGACAGAAACGTGACACGTATGGGTCTCTTATTCCAAATTTGGGTATACTATATAAGGGGCTCTCTTAAGTTTTTTTTTTACTTCTGATTTATTTTTTTGATTCAAAACCCTTAAAACTCCTCTAAGAGCTTACCGATAAACATGCCCTTAGGTTATATCGCAATAACTCTTATAGTAGTATTCAATTCCGAATATGGGCCATGTAGTATTAACTAGCCAGCCACACTTTACAACAACCCATCTCTACCTTTTACTTACCCTTTTCTCGCCAGTTTACTATTAGCCTTTCTAACAAAAATCTTTTCTAAATATAAAAGTACTATCAAAGTAAAAGTCATAAAAATGTCGTCAAAGTGAAATGGAATTTACTAATTACTAGCTTCCGGGACCAGAGATGGTCCATATTAGTCTGAAGCTAATAATAATAGTGTGAAGTGTCCAGAGAAGGGCAAGACCGTAATTGTCACATCCGAGTGGACTTTTATTAGCATGGGAAAGAGAAAAAAAAGGTTAAGAGACAGTGAAGAGTCAACCAAACTGTTGTTGGCTGTACTTTTGTAAGGCTTCGAAGACTCCACATCTCTTCTTTCTCTGTCTGAACAAATCTGAAACCACTTTTTTCGTCTCCTTCCATGAACATGCACCGAAGCTACAGAAAAAACTTCATCCGTTACGGATTTTAATTTATAAGAGTAGAGATTTGTGGATTTTAATTTAACATCATCTATACATCATACTTGGTTTTTAAAAATGAATTTTAGCGGTTTTCTCCATCACGACGACAACAAATCCTCCGGTGGTGGAAACGATTTCTCTTCCGCCGCTATGTCCGGTGGCGGTAGTCTCGTTAAATCTATATTCTCTTCTCCCCGTCTCTCTCTTGGCCTCGTACGGTTTCAACTTCTTTTTCTTTGTAGCGATTTAAGTTAAATATTATTACGAATGGGTTTTGTTTTGTCGATCTCAAACGTTTATAATTCCCTCCAGCAGCAAACGAACGGAGAAGCCACAAGAACAGGCGAGAGTTTCGAGGTGAGTGTTAGTCGGAGAAGTCCAGAGAGCAGATCTGGAAGCGATAACGCCGAAGCACTCTCCGGCGACGATGACTTTGACGCTTCTGATAGACCTTTGAAGAAAAAGAAACGTTACCACCGACATACTCCTCAACAAATTCAAGAACTCGAATTGTAATTTTATTACTCCATAAATCCCTTTTTATTATATATCCATAAATCCCTTTTTATTAAATTAAATGAATTAATCATAGAAATTTCAACCGTCGTCGTCGATTTTTTTTAGGGTTTTCAAGGAGTGTCCTCATCCCGATGAGAAACAACGGCTAGATCTTAGCCGTCGGCTTAACTTGGATTCTCAACAAGTCAAGTTCTGGTTCCAAAACCGCCGTACTCAGATGAAGGTTTGTTTTACTTCCCTTACTCTCAAATCAAAGTTTATTATATTTAATTAAAAAAATATATTTTCTTATATATTGTTTGTTTTACGGTAGACGCAAATTGAGCGCCATGAAAACTCTTTATTGAGACAAGAGAACGATAAGCTCCGAGCAGAGAACATGTCTGCACGAGAAGCCATTAGGAATCCGATGTGTGGTCATTGCGGTGGCGCCGCCGTTCTCGGCGAGATTTCGCTTGAAGAGCACCACTTAAGGATTGAGAACTCACGCCTTAAAGACGAACTTGACCGTATATGTGCCTTAGCCGGTAAATTCATTAACCGGTCTGACGATGACGCAACCGGTTCACATAATCTGTTACCAAACTCCGCACTTCAACTCGGTGTCGGTACCAAAAACGGTTACGGTGGTGGCGGTTTCACTCTCGTCCCACCTGCTGGATTCGAGATTTCGTCTCCTTTCTTCTCCGGTATAGTAGCTCCGGTTAACCGTGCCACGGATGTTGGGACCGGTCTTGATCAGAAATCATTGTATTTGGAGTTGGCTCTTTCCGCAATGGACGAGCTCGTGAAAATGACGCAGACAAGCGAACCGCTTTGGATACCAAGCTCAAAAGGCAAAGGCGAAATGCTTAACCGTGAAGAATACGAGAAAATTTTCACACCTTGCCTTGGTCCTAAACCGGACGGGTTTGTCTCCGAAGCTTCTAAAGAAGTTGGAATGGTTATCATCAATAGCTTAGCCCTAGTCGAAACCTTAATGGACTCGGTTAGTAACTTGATTAAATTAGCACACTTAACAACTACCACGATAACCATTTATGTACTTTTGAAAAATGTTGTTACGATGGCTGTGTTGTTGAATTTGTTAGGAACGATGGGCCGAGATGTTTCCGTGTATGATCGCAAGAAATTCGACTAGTGAAATAATCTCTAGGGGTATGGGAGGGACAAGAAACGGTGCTCTTTATTTGGTAAGTACGTATATATATACATACTCAAGTCATTACATTATTGTCCTTTTGACCAGTGGATCAGATTCTTAATGGGATTGGTTTAATTGTGACTTAGTGTAGATGCAAGCAGAGCTTCAGTTGCTCTCACCTCTTGTGCCGGTTCGTCAAGTGACGTTCTTGAGGTTTTGTAAGCAACATGCAGAAGGTGTTTGGGCGGTTGTGGATGTCTCTGTTGATAGAATTAGCGACCGAGTTGGCTCGGCCTCTGCTCAGAGTCAGACGTCTCTGAGCTGTAGAAGGCTACCGACTGGTTGCCTTGTGCAAGACATGCCAAATGGCTACTCTAAGGTACATAAAAAGATATGCTACAATAATTAGTCCTTCCATCGAATCGATTGTTTGATTATTTACAACTTAATTGGAGTATTTATAAGGGTTAAATGACTACTGACTACAAGCTGTAAATGTTTTATTCTGTAATGTATATGTCCACTCTTTTCCAAGAATTGTTTATAGTATGGACTTTCTAGGTTTAACATTAAATTGTTCATGTATATTGTAATGCTGGAAAGTCTACCTTTACTTAATTGAATATGTTGCCATGATCACTTTAAATTTCATGTCATTTTCTGTCAACATCTTAATTCTTTTTCTCCATTTTCCAAGTTAATAAAAAAACATTTTCGATGTTGACAATTTGTATATGTAATTTGATACTACACTACTACAATTTCTTCATTTTCTCATAGGTAACATGGATTGACCACACCGAGTACGATGACACCCATATCCACCACTTGTATCGTTCATTAGTCAGCTCAGGTCTCGCCTTCGGATCCAAACGGTGGATATCAGCTTTGCAACGACAATGCGAAAGCCTCACCATCCTCATGTCCTCAGCAATCCCCAACCGCGACAAACCCACACGTAAGCTTACCGCTTCAAAACGCATTCGCATTCCTTTTAATAACATTTTCGCCTTTGTCTGATTATTGAATGCTTTTTTCTTTATATAAAATGCAGCCATAAGCTCTATAGGAAAGAAAAGCATGTTGAAGCTAGCACAAAGAATGACTCAAAAGTTCTGTAGAGGCGTATGCGCTTCTTCTTCCCAAAAATGGAGTAAACTTGAGATTGGTAACATCGATGAAGACGTGAGGATCATGACTGGAAAGAACATGGATGATTCCGGCGAACCACCGGGGATTCTCCTAAGCGCAGCCACATCCGTGTGGATACCAGTTCCACCGCGACGGCTCTTTGACTTTCTGAGAGATGTGCTTTTGAGATCGGAGTGGGACATTTTATCCAACGGTGGACCAATGCAGGAGATTGCTAACATCTTCAAGGGCCAAGATCAATCCAACTCCGTCTCCTTACTCCGATCCACCGTAAGTATACATATGCATGCATGTGTCTTGAAAATGACAGTTGTGGTCATATGAATGAATCTTGTCGTGCGTATGTGATTGATTGGAAAAGGACAAATCTTGAATTTGGAAGCATGCAGTGAAAAAAAGTCAAAATCAACAAGACATTTTGGGACCTTTATTTTATTTTTTCTCTCTCTACTGACTTTTTTGTTTTGACGTTATTGACCCATTTTCTCAAAAAAAAATTTGTGTGTGTGTGTGTGAAGGCGATGAATGCGAATCAGAGTAGTATGTTGATACTACAAGAGACGAGCATAGATGCATCTGGTGCGGTTGTTGTGTACGCACCTGTAGATATCCCTGCGATGCATTCTGTGATGAAGGGTGCAGATTCGGCTTACGTGGCTTTGCTTCCTTCTGGGTTTGGTATTCTCCCAGATGGTCAAGGGATGGAGGAAACCGGTTCGCTTCTCACTGTGGCCTTTCAGATTTTGGTTAACTCTCTTCCTACGGCTAAGCTCAACGTGGAATCAATCGAGACCGTTAACAATCTGATATCATGCACCATTCAGAAAATCAGAGCCGCTCTTAGATGTGATAAATAATAGCTATAATGTGCTTTTTGGAGTCAAGAACGAACAATTGCATGTGGTCCGTTTGATGGTTCGGGTATTTGACTCACCAATCTGTTATTGTGTCTATATTTGGTGATTAGGCTTCAATATTTTTGTCGGAGGTGCGATATAAAAAAAATATTTGCCATTATTTTATTAATTCTAGTGTTAGTTAACTTAGACAATCGGAAAAAGGGTGCAAACCACTTAATTCAAAAACCCCTTTACCCCCACATCGACCTCATTTAAGTGAGGGAGTCATCACCTGCTACACAGATGCCTCGTGGATCGCAGAACCAAAAGCAGGCTTGGGTTGGGTCTTCAAAGACTTTCAGGATCGGACTCTCAATCAAGGCGCAGATCTGGCTCTCAACGTCTCTTCCCCTTTGTTGGCCGAAGCGATAGCAACTCTTACTGCGGTGGAAGTTGCAATCGCTTCGGGATACACACACCTCTCGGTAGCCTCAGACTCACAACAGTTAGTCAAGGCCTTGAACTTGAAGATCCACTCTAAGGAACTTCACGGGATTCTCCACGATATCCTCGATCTATCTCGCAAGTTTTCAATTTGTAGCTTTCATTTTATTCCCAGAAATCAGAACCTTTTGGCTGATGCTCTAGCTAAGAATGCCCTATCTTTATCTCTCTCTTGTAATTGAACCGTCGGATTTTTTATTATAAAAGAGTTTGGTTGTTCAAAAAAAAAAAAAAAGTTAACTTAGACAAGTTCATTTGTAGTAGTGCATTATTAACAAAGACACCCTTTTTTGTTTTTTTTTTTTTGCAAAACTATTGGATATTTAAATTTTGTACTTTTGTCATTCTTTGAGATAACTTGCTGGTACCTCTAAATTGAAATATTAAAACGAAATTAAATCGATTGATAAAACTATGATACATATATAAGTTAAGTTGAAGATAAAATTTTCGACCGATGGCGGATTGGTTGAACAAATTGGATGTGGATTACAAAAAGTTCAAGTTAAAAAAAAAATAAAAAAGAAAGTTCAAGTTAAAAAAAAAGTTCAAGTTTTGATTTTTCTATTGATGTAGAATCTCGGTGGTCTCCTCCCACTCCTCCAAGCTCGATGCTACTCCAACCCAAACCGTGAATTAACTTATATATGCGGACAGAGACCAGGACAAAAAAAATCAGTTGATTTCATTTGTCACACCTAAAATTCAATTTGAGTTTTGTCGGTGTCATGTCCTCTACAAAAATTAAGGAGCAAACATTCTTAATTAATGTAACCACAATAAATTATTAACACCGGGTGCGGATAATTAATAAGATCGAGTGTATTATATACTCCCTTTATATCACCAATGATGATGTTTTAGGAGTTTCACATTAATTAAGAAAAATATTTAATGTTTAGATATAAATGTATTATTTATTTATAATAATATTTCCTATAACTATTAACCAATAGTAGTTCACCAAACTTTAATATTTTTATTTAATAGTTTTTGAAATTTACAATTTTTTAGCATTAACTAAAAAATTCAATCTTTATGATACAAGAAAAAATCTTAGAAAATCATCTATTATGATACAGAAGAAATATATTACAATAACTTTTTCGAATCAAGTTTGGACGTAATTAAATATCTTTGTTTTAATTTTTATTTAATTGGATGTGTTTTTATTTGATGGTGTAAACAAGTGTAACAAATTAGCTAGAGTGATTGAGTGACAGACACTCTCAGAGACAGAAGGGAGAGATGCTGAGAAGTGGTGGCCTTGTTTGGAGTAAAGAAGAAGACCAAGACAGGTGTCCATAAGACCATCATTACCGGCAGTAACCCTTTCACGTTCTTTAAAAAAAAAAATTATTATTTTATTCATTTATTAATTTTTATTAATTGTAACCATTATGTGAGTGACAGCTGTTAATTATTTGAGAGAAACGGTTCTTCCTCTAGTAATTTGAGCAGCGATTCTTTCCTTTTTTTCTTCTCTTTCATCACTATATTAATTTTTTATTAATGAGTCACTTGATTAGTAACTCCCACTAATGATGTCCTAAGTGGTAAATTAGTATTTTTTGCCGTTATGAATATATGCAATACTTTTCCGTCAAAATGTCAATATTTTGCTTTTCTTTATTGTCCACTATTTCTTTTGCATTTGAAGTTGAAGGTAGAGAGTCTTTTTAATTTATTTATTGTCTAATAATGTCAACAACATTTGACTAGCCATGGCATGAACCCAAAGGAATGAACATTTAGTATACATATATTCTAAATGATGTTGTTTTTGTTTTTTGTACAGTACTAAGCACCACCAAAAGAGTCAATGATGTTTTTTGTATACGTATGTAAATGATGTTTTATTTGTCTTTGTCCATTTGACTAGCTATGAAGCCAAAGGAATGAACATTTAGTATACGTATATTCTCATTAAAATTGTAAGTTAGTTTTATATTAATTTTTTTATTATTCCATTTATAAAAGAAAGAACAAAAAAACGATGGTGTGGTTTTTTACTATACAATAATTAATGGCATTTATTACTAACTTGTAACCCATTTACAACTTCAGTACAGATTTGTAACAAACCAAAAAAGTATAATGGCGTTGAAAATAGACATTCTATAATTATGAAAGGAGTAGTAGTAAAACACATTACTCCCTCTGTCTTTTTGTTTTCTTGTCATTCTAGAGGTTTTCACATAAATTAAAAAAAATAGATAAATGTATTATTATACTCTTGTTTGATTATTATAATTCTTAAGGATTTAATAAATTTTTATTCATTTAATGAGAGGTAAATGAGATAACTTTTTTACCAAAAATTACATTGGAAAATGAGAACTACAACTAAAATAAAACAAAAAATTAGACCTAGAATGACAAGTATTTAAAAACGGAAGGAATATCTTGTTTAGAATACATCCGTAATTCTATACGTACTGTTATTATGAATGGAGCCCTGTGATTGTTGCTAAAGTAAACAAAAAGATGGATTTCACAAAGCTTGAACCTTTTTTATGTAACTTTTGCATATAAAACTTATACCCATAAAAAAAAAATCAAACCTTTGAATAATCTGCTAATCTTCTTCCAGCCATCATCATCATCATCACACTACAAAAAAACAAGTGTATTGTATCACTTAAATGGTATCACAAAATTAAGTGATATTATTTTAAATTAGTTATTTATAAATGAAGCAACTAAGCATCAATTATATTAACTGATATTATAATTGAGTAGTTTGACATCAGTTAAATAAAACTGATTCAAGTCCTATTAGTTTGTATCGCTTTAGAAAAATTGATTTAAAAATAAATTTACATCATTTTGATGATTGATGTATCTATTAATTTTTTGGTAAGATCACTTTAAAAGATGATACAAAATTTACATCAATACAAACTGATGTTAAAATAAATTTACATCAATAGAAACTGATGTTAAAATAAATTATATTAATTACATTAATATATATCTCTTTTAAAAAAAATCTCACGTAAAAAAATATTAAAAAAATTAGAAGCATCATTTTCACTATTTTGGTGAAAAAGAAGAGGTAAACGAACTCTTTTATGGACGAATTTTGGTGAGCAATTTCCCAACCCATATATGTAAGTTTTCCCCAAAGGATTTTGTAACATTTTTTGTAGATTAAAAGTTATATATAACCTATTCTGCGCAGATCTGCAAATTAACATCAGTCATCTTGTGAAATTTTTTCCCACTGCTACAAATTGAACCATAAGCTGATCTATCCGCCGTTGGAAAGATCTGAGTCTTACCTTTCCAGAGAGCCTGAGATCGTTTCCATAGGAGTATGGTCGAATATGTGCAGCTGGTCGAATTTGTGATTTATTTTATTTGTAAGAATAAAGATAGCTTATAATGTATCTAATATTTATGATTATAAAAACATTTTATGATTATAAATTTAAAAAAACAATATTGTTTTGAGATTAATTTTTTAGTTATAATTTTTATCATATGCAATGAATTTTTTAGTAATAACTTGTGACCATTTGAAACTAACTTCTAATGATAAGATTGGACATTATGATAGTCACAAAATATCATGATTTTTGAGTATTTGTTAAAATGTTGCGACAAATTTTTAATTATCATTCGTAACCATTTGAGACTATAATTTCGTAATAATAAGATACATAATTAAAACATTATTTTAAACACGAATTGTGACGATTTAAAGACGTTTTGTTAGTCTGTAATTGAGACAATTATTGATGACAATATGGTTACTAATATATTCGTGGCAACTCTTGTGACGTTTTTGTTACAAATAAAAATTTGTGACTATTGTATTGCAACCATTCAAAAATCATCACAAATTTGTAACAATGTTTATATTGTGACTAAATACTTTTTATTGTGACTAAATATTTCGTCTTAATAAATTTATTTTGTTGTAGTGTTCTAGCTAGGTAAATGTGTGTATACATAACAATACAGAGGAATATAGAGACGTCACAAATTAAAAATCTCTTATTTAAAGGTTACAATTTGCAAGCAAAATATCTACCGCATCGCATACTCGTCAGATGTTTAAATTCTCAATTATACAGATAAATAAAGGAATCTCAGGCCCAAAGTACAGATTCTTGTACGGAAATATCGTCGAGATAAAGAAGATGAAGAGAGAAGCTCAGCTTTCGATTCTTGATCCCGGCTCCAACGATGTATTTTCTCGTGTTCTTCCTCATTATCAACAATGGATATCCATATACGGTGCCGTTTACTCAATCTCTCTCTTCGTTCATCTTTATGTTTTTAGCTTTTTCTTCTTAAATATATGAACTTTCCTTAGAGGAGGGATGCGTAACACACAAGGTATCTCTATGGTATATATTATTAGGAGAGACATTTCTTTACTGGAGCGGAACAGAGCCGAGGATATGCATCTCAGATCCTGAACTTGCAAAACAGATCTTGTCAAGCAAGTTAGGTTGTCAAATCACAGATAAGACCCGAGGTCATCAAACTTATCGGCATCATCAAAGGACATGTCTTTGTCGAAGGTACGGATTGGGTTCGCCATAGAAGAATCTGGAACCCTGCTCTCTCCATGAATAGGCTCAAGGTATTTTGTTCCTTCTTTCTTAACTCGATTTGAGAACTTAACCTTTAGAGAAGACAGACGACGACGTTGTTTATATATTTTTTTGTTGTGATTTTTGATTCTGTTGATCAGAACATGACGAAGCTTGCTTTATTGGACTTGAGATCCTCCATTTTCCTGCAAACGTTAACAAGACGCACGCACGGGCTTAATTAGAGAGCAAACAAACAGGAGAGATCCAAAAATATTGTCATGTCTAATCTCAGTGAGCCAATGCAATTATTACATGGAATAGTGTTTATCTGCAGCAGCTCCCATAACAAGCTTCCTGATTTTATGCTGTTGTATCATTTCCAAAATCCCTTTCTCGATTGAGTCCATTTCAAACACACAGTTTCTCTGCCTGTACCTAGAGAAGCCAACCTCCTTTTAGAAATAAATTAAGGAAAACAGAGTTGACATGCACAATACATACCCCTTTCTTCAGGCAAATACTAAGGTACTCTTGTAGAATCTTGTCTGTTTTCACCGTTTCTTTATATGCTCTCACTAACGAATCTGGTGCCCACTTTGCATCAGAAGTGACAAGAGTTTTAATTATAGTCAATACTTCTTAACCAGAAAGACTTATTATTACAGTAGAAAGCCAAAAGAGGGTAAACAACACTTACAGACAGGAATCGTTGGAGATGGCTGGTGAATATGAAGGATGCATATTCTGTTTCCCTCGAGGAGTTTTGTAACGCCCATAGGAGATTTGATGTGTTCTTCCATACATTTCTCCCAACTGCAACGTAGATTTTCTCTTCAAGTATCCCTGAGCTGACTGTTTCCTCCATAGCCTGAGAAGAAGGAACTTATGGAGAGACAAGATTTTGGAAGAGATAAGTTTCTTACATAAGCATTTGCTTGTTTACTTGGACAAGAAGACACCCAATGGCTGCACATCTCACCATTCTGGTATCTCTGTTCCTTCGAATATTCCATCAATCT